>NC_134710.1:224595691-224753191 GCF_043290135.1 Rhipicephalus microplus | reverse complement strand
GGCTGAAGCAGACCGGCTGGTTTCGTCGTTGGAGTTTTGCGGCGCTGACAGGCTGTGCATGTCTTGACGTACTGCCGGACGGTTTTCGTAAGTTTCGGCCAGTAGTATTTGTCTTTGATCCGCGCCAGCGTACGCGCGAAGCCAAGATGCCCTGACGATGGCTCGTCGTGACTAGCACGCAAAACATCATCGCGGAGAGCAGCAGGAACGACGAGGAGGTAAACAGTTTTCGTTGAATGAAAGTTGCGCTTGTAGAGGATGCCTTGGCGTAAACAGAAAAATGACAAATCACACGCGAACTGATGTGGGGGTTGTGGGCGACGTCCCTCAAGGTATTCGATCAGTGGTTGCAATTCTAAGTCTTCCCGTTGCTGCTCATCCACGTTTAATGATGCGAGAATAGCAAGGCAGCTGAAGTCTTCATCATTGTCTTCTTCAGCGACCTCGACGGGTGCGCGGGAAAGACAGTCAGCGTCGGTGTGTTTCTGGCCAGACTTGTCAACCATCGTTATATAAATTCTTGTAACCGTCATGCAAACACTGCGGAATCAGGGCGTAGATGAAGTATATATAAACATTCTGGAAGAAATCTACAGGGGATCAACTGCTACCATAGTGCTTCATAAAGAAAGCAACAGAATACCAATCAAGAAGGGTGTAAGGCAGGGGGACACAATTTCCCCAATGCTATTTACCGCGTGCTTACAGGAGGTTTTCAGAAGCCTAGAATGGGAACAGTTAGGGATAAGAGTCAATGGAGAATACCTTAGTAACCTGCGCTTCGCCGATGACATTGCATTGCTGAGTAACTCGGGGGACGAATTGCAACTCATGATTACGGAGCTAGACAAGGAGAGCAGAAAGGTGGGTCTTAAAATTAATCTGCAGAAAACGAAAGTAATGTACAACAACCTCGGCAAGGAGCAGCGCTTCGAGATAGGTAATAGTGCACTTGAAGTTGTAAAAAACTATATCTACTTAGGGCAGGTAATAACCGCAGAGCCGAACCACGAGACTGAAGTAACTAGAAGAATAAGAATGGGGTGGAGCACATTTGGCAAGCACTCTCAAATTATGACAGGTAGTTTGCCACTATCCCTCAAGAGGAAGGTATATAACAGCTGTATCTTGCCGGTACTTAGCTACGGAGCAGAAACCTGGAGACTTACAAAGAGGGTTCAGCTTAAATTGAGGACGACGCAGCGAGCAATGGAAAGAAAAATGGTAGGTGTAACCTTAAGAGACAAGAAGAGAGCAGAGTGGATTAGGGAACAAACGGGGGTTAAGGATATCATAGCTGAAATCAAGAAGAAGAAATGGACATGGGCAGGGCATGTAGCGCGTAGACAGGATAACCGCTGGTCATTAAGGGTAACTGACTGGATTCCCAGAGAAGGGACAGAAGGTTAGGTGGGCAGATGAGATTAAGAAGTTTGCGGGTATAAATTGGCAGCAGCAAGCACAGGACCGGGTTAACTGGCGGAACATGGGAGAGGCCTTTGTCCTGCAGTGGACGTAGTCAGGCTGATGATGATGATGATGATGAACCGAAGGCTCCATCTTGCGAGACGGCCCGAAGGATCTTTCAGATTCGCTAGCCAGCAGAGAGAGTGGTGGTCACTTACGATTCGGAAGGGGCGTCCGTACAAGTAAGGCCTGAATTTCGTTATGGCCCATACAACCGCCAGACATTCTTTTTCAGTGGTCGAGTACTTTTTCTCCGCAGATGACAACATGCGGCTAGCGTAGGCGATGACGCGTTCCACGCCATCTTGATATTGCACGAGAATAGCTCCGAGGCCAAGGTTGCTCGCGTCTGTGCGGACTTCTGTGTCTGTTTCGGTGTCGAAGTGACCTAGGATCGGTGGCGTATGTAGGCGTTGTTGAAGGTCGCGGAAAGCGCTGCATTGTTTGGGACCCCAGACGAAGGCAACGCCATCCTTGACGAGTTGTTCTAGGGGGTCGGCGATTTTCGAAAAGTTTGGCACGAAGCGGCGGTAATAAGCACAAAGTTTAAGAAAGCGGCGTACGTCATGCTTTGTTTTTGGTATCGGGAACAACAACTGCCATAGCCTTGTCAGAATCGGGGCGAACACCACTGCTGCTGACAATGTGGCCAAGAAATTTCAGTTCCTCATATCCAAAATGACACTTTTCCGGTTTGAGAGAGAGGCCGGCAGTGCGAATAGCCAAAAGAACCGCCTCAAGCCGCTCAATGTGCTGTTCGAAAGTCGTAGAAAAAACGACTACGTCGTCTAAATACACTAAACAAGAGTACCACTTCAAGCCACATAAAACTGTGTCCATCATTCGTTGGAACGTGGCTGGAGCGCAGCACAGGCCAAAAGGGAGAACTTTAAATTCATAGAGACCGTCCGGTGTAATAAACGCTGTTTTTTCTCGGTCCCTTTTATCTACTTCAATCTGCCAATATCCGCTACGGAGATCCATGGAAGAGAAGTAACGGGCGTGTGGCAGGCGATCCAAGGAGTCATCAATACGAGGAAGAAGATATACGTCTTTTTTCGTTATCTTGTTCAGTTTGCGGTAGTCGATGCAGAATCGTAATGAACCATCTTTCTTTTTAACCAGAACAACTGGTGACGCCCAAGGACTAGTCGATGGTTGAATTACGTTGTCGTCGAGCATTTGTTTCACTTGATGACGGATAGCATCTTGCTCCTTCTGCGACACGCGGTAAGCATGTTGGCGCACGTGTTGCACGTTGGTCTCAGTGATAATTCTGTGCTTCATTAGAGGAGTCTGTCGGACTTTTGAAGTAGTGGCAAAACAGTCACTAAAGGATGAGAGGAGACTGAGGAGCTTTGCCCTCTTAGGTTCTTCTAACTGGTGATTGACGTTGAGGCGACTAGTCACGTCAGTATCGCAGCTGTTCTCAGTCGAGATCGTCGTAATCAAAGGGAAAGCGTCCAAATCATCCAGTGCCTCTAAGTAAGCTATGGTTGTGCGTTTCGCAAAATGCCTGTGTTCGCCACCGAAGTTCGTAACTAAAACCGTAGTCTGGCCATTTTGAAGTTGAACGAGACTTCGAGCAATGGCCACTTCCCGATCAAGCAATAACGTCAGGTTACTTTCGGCGATGCCCGTAATCGACTGCTCCTGTGGACACTCAACAAGCACGAAGATACTACTGCGAGGTGGCAACGTGACGCAATCATCGACTACGCGTAAGGCCACGCCACGATGTTTGTTCTCGATGTCAGAATCTGGAGAAACACAGTTAACAAAACTGACGAACAAATCGCGCATATTAATTATCGCTCCATACTCTTGCAGAAAATCCATGCCCAAAATGACCGGCCGAGAACAATCGGGCAGTACAAGGACTGATGCTACAAAAGCCGACGCACAAATCTCAAGCCTGGCGGTGCACTTTCCTATAGGGGATACGAGGTGTCCTCCAGCGGTGATTAGTTGAGGGCCGTCCCACGTTGTCAGCACCTTGTGTAGACGGGTGGCCAATGAAGCACTCATCACCGAGTAATCAGCTCCCGTGTCGACAAGCGCAGTCACTGGATAACAGTCAACGGAAACGGTAATGGCAGCGAACGTTCTGTTGGCGGTTTCACAAACAGGCTTTAACGGCACGTCGTAAGGTAGCGGCAGAGGGTATTTGCCGGTTCGCGTGACAGCGGCCTCACCTCCGGAGGTCGCCGTTTTCAGTTTCACCGGCGTGGGCTTGCGCCACTGACACCAGGGGACCCAAAGGTAGGTCGGGCGTGGTGCGTTGATGTGGACGAACGGGGTAATGGTGACCGTGACTGTCGTCGCGGCGGGACAGGAGCGTGATGACTACCTTCCAAGTAATCCGCAATTTCTTGTGGGCGTTCACCATAGCGTGGGCAACGTGCATCTCGGTGGAATCCGCGTAGGCCTATTTGTCGGTAGTAACAGTCGCGGTACATGTGTCCAACTCCACCACAATGGTAGCACAAAGGACGATTGTCGGGTGCACGCCAGATGGCGGACTTCCACGGGCCAGGACGAAAATCGGCCTGAGAAGGCAGGCGATGGGCTGGACTTGGAAAGCGTCTGGGAGTCCCACCTGGTGGATGAGCGAAATGTGCCGTCGACGGCGTAGAGACGCGTAGGGCATCCGCGTAGGAAAGCATGGGAGCTTCGACTTGCGATGGTGGTGAGGAGTGAACGAACTGCCTGATTTTGTTACGAACGACGTCCGTAAGAGCAGCACTACTGGTAGGAGACGCTGCATGAAATTTCCGAAGTTCTTCGCGTAGAACTTGCCGTATGAGTTCTGTGAGGACCTCCCTGTTATCACCTCCTGGTACAAGCGAGCACGCAGCGGACATGGCCGTCTGACGCTCATACTACGACACCCGCTGCCGAAGCATGTGCTGCATAATTGTGGTCTCACGTATGAACTCGGACACTGTCGTAGGAGGGTTGCGAGCAAGGCCCGTGAAAAGTTGCTCCTTTACGCCTCGCATTAGCAGGCGCACTTTCTTGTCTTCTGGCATGTGGGGGTCAGCCCGTCGAAACAATCGCGACATTTCTTCGACGAACATGGCGACGCTCTCGTTCGGCAATTCAAACCGCGAAGAAAGTGCCTGCTCCGCTCTCTCTTTCCGTTCGGGGCTACTGAACGCCTTACGAAGCTGCTGATGGAATTCCTGCCAACTTGTGAATGAAGTTTCGTGGTTCTCATACCACACTCTTGCCGCGTCTAAGAGGGAGATATACACGTTCTTCAACTTACGGCGATTGTCCCAGTCGTTGATGGCAGCGACCCGGTCGAAATGCTCAAGCCAGTCTTCGACATCCTCACCGGCATCCCCATGGAATGGGTTGGGTGTGCGAGGCGTGTTGATGACACAGGATACGCTAGCGAATGGGTCATGCTCGGTTTGGGTTGCGAATGTGGCAAACATTGTCCTCACGGAACTTGCCAAGGGGCCGTACTGTGGTGGTAGTCCTTGAAGGCGGCGGCTGCTTCGATAGATATCAGCAGACCCTGGTGCACTGGCGGTGGTTGCTTCTGGTTCAGGACCAGCAGGCATAAGACGTTGCAGTACAGTACCCAGCACCTCCACCAGTCTGTCGCGAGAGGAAACGACAGGCAGGAACTCGAAGTAGAGGACTGTTTACTCAGCCACAGCTGCCATTCACTTCTTCGCTCTCGTCTTCTGCCACCAACAAAGCGTGGCAATATATATATATATATATATATATATATATATATATATATATATATATATATATATATATATATATATATATATATATATATATATATATATATATATATATATATATATGCCAAGGCCGACACCTCTAGCATCTGTGTGGATTTCTGTGGGAGCGCTTGAATCGAAATGACGCAGCATGGTTGGTGTTGTAAGCAGTTCACGGAGCTTCGCAAAGGCACTGTCGCAGGCTGGAGACCACGCAGATAGATTGCGGTTTTTCTGAAGTAGGTCTGTCAGAGGCGCCATGATCGAGGTGAAATCCCGAACGAAGCGGCGGAAGTATGAGCAAAGCCCAATGAAACTACGTAGCTGCTTGAGAGACGTGGGCCTCAGGAACTCGCGAACAGCACGTAGCTTAGCGGGGTCAGGAAGAACGCCATCCTTCGACACGACGTGTCCGAGAATGGTCAACTTGCGTGCTCTAAAGTGACACTTCTTCAGGTTGAGTTGGAGGCCTGCTGCAGAGAGGCAGCGTAGAACCTGTTCCAAGCAACGAAGGTGCGTGGGAAAATCGGGCGAGAATACCACTACATCGTCTAAGTAGCACAAACACGAGTTCCATTTGAGGCCTCGTAGGCTAGTGTTCATCATGCGCTCAAATGTTGCCAGCGCATTGCATAAGCCCAATAGCAACACGTTAAATTCGTATAAGCCGTCTAGTGTAACAAAGGCAGTTTTTGGCCTATCATCTAGATTCATGGGCACTTACCAGTACCCAGAGCGTAGATCAAGGGAGGAAAAGAACTCTGCGCCTTGTAAAGAGTCGAGGGCGTCATCGATTCGAGGCAAACGATAAACATCCTTTCGTGTTATTTTGTTTGGGCGACGATAATCTACGCAAAAGCGTATCTTGCCATCCTTCTTTTTAACTAAAACAACCGGCGACGCCCAAGGACTGTTTGATAGTTGAGCGACGCCTCGCTTTAGCATGTCACCTACTTGTTCATCGATGACACGGCGTTCAGTCGGCGAAACACGGTATGGTTGCTGCCGTAGTGGTGGGAGACTACCTGTGTCAATCTGGTGGCATACGGTAGATGTTCGACCTAAAGTAGTGCTGTGACTGTCAAAAGATGGCCGAAACTTGTCAAGGAGGCTCAAAAGCTCACACCTCTGTTGTGGGTTTAGGCCTTCGTCGATGACACGGTTTAAAATGTCGGAAGTAGAAAGGTCCTTCACAGAACTACAGGAGAGGGCGATGACTTCCGATGATCCATCAGGAACATCAAAAGTAGCTATGGCTTCGAATGATTCTATCGAACCGATACATTCGCCTCGAAGCAGCGTAATTGTGAATGCGAACGGATTCTCCCCATGCACGTCGGTCGCACCACCTTGAAGAGTAAGGAGAGTGGTTGGGAGCGGTGATAAGTGGTGATGAACGAAAGCAGCGGAAGGCGTGAAGAATGCGGTAGCGTCAACGATGGAGGAACACGACACAGGTACGAAGACAGTAGCGCGTGGGGGGATCTGGGTGTCGTCACTAATGACCAACTTTGCGTAGGAAGGATGATCGTGCGCTGGTAGCGCATCACCAAAGGGATAAAAGGCGACTTCGGCACGGGCGCACTCAGTGACGGCTTGGTGATGGTAGAGAAAATCCCAACCTAAAATTACGTCAAGAGAACAGTGCGGGAGTACTACGAACTGCACTGTGTAGGGCACTCCTTGAATTACAAGTCGGCAGTACACGCGGCCACAGGCTGCACAGGCCATGCAGTGGCAGTATGAAGACATGAACCCAAGTAAGGCGTTGTCACTTTTCGAATTGAACGGCAAACTTTTTCGGCGATGAGAGAAATTGCAGCACCAGTATCAATAAGGGCAAGTACGGGTACACTTTCAAGAACGGCTATAGTTACATTTGGCGGCGAACGAAGAGGGCTTGTGCTTTGCGACGAGGACACAGTTCTTGCCCCGGGAACTGCGTCATTTAGTTTTCCGCGTCGATTGTAGGGGGGCGTCGGAGCATCGGGGAGGCCGAGCGTCGACGTGGAGAAGGAGATCGGCGATCAGGAGCTGGTCGGTGGCTTGGTCGAGGAGCGTACAATTCGGGGTCTGGAGTGTAGGGAGTGTATGCGTAATTGTTCTCATATGGACGTGGGTTTTAACGTGATTGGAGTGCGCGGTGGCGGCACAGACGTGCGACGTGTCCAGGTAGACCACACGAAAAGCAGATCGGTCGGTTGTCAGCAGTGTGCCATGGATTTGAGACTCGGCAAACTGGAGGTCATGGCGGCTGGGCGGCATAAACAGGAGCAGGCAGTGGAGGTGGCGCACTGCGCTCCGGTAGGCCGGAGATGAGTGACAGATGGCGGGCAACATCTTCGCGCACGAAATCTTTGATCTGTGAGAGAAGGACGGGGTCTTGCGAGGGAATTAAGCCAGGCATTGAGTCCTGATGTGGGACAGCACGGCGGGTGACGAGACGTTGCGGCGGAGCTCATCATAGCTTTGGCAGAGCTCGGTAAATATGGCGACGGTAGCAAGGCTTTTTGAAATGAGCATCTTGAAGGCGTCCTTGTCGATACCCTTAAAACATGCTTGAAGCGGTCCACCTCTGTCATGTTCGCATCGACGCGTTTGCACAAGTCAATGACGTCTTCTATGTAACTTGTGAAACTCTCACCAGGCAGTTGAGATCTCGACTGAATCGGCTGCTGACCCGCAGGTCGCGGAATCTAATTCCGGCATTTCCGATGGAGGCGGAAATGTTGTAGGCCCGTGCGCTCAGATTTGGGTGCACGTTAAAGAACCCCAAGTGGTCGAACTTTCTAGAGCCCTTCACTACGGCGTCTCTCATAATCATATGGTGGTTTTGAGACGTTAAACCCCACATATCAATCAAGATCTCGACTGAAGGCACTACTCCGCACAAAGTTTGCGGACAGCAGGACCACCGAATACTTCGCTGAACTTAGCCTTGAATGCTGTCTAGATGGGAAGGTCGGTCTCATGGTTCCGAAGCCACAAGTGGGCAATGCAACTGAGGTAAATGCCGACGGTGGCCAGTCTCGTATATTCGTCCCATTTGTTCAAGAAACTCATGAGTTCGTAAGTAGCCAGCCAGTCGTCGACGTCGTGATTGTCAGTGCCGCTGAATATGAGAGGATCCCGCTGACGGACCGCGCCGGAGCACACGAAGGTTTGGGGAGCCATATGCGGAGGGCTTGTGGCTGATGCAGTGGTCATGATGGCAGGTCGAGTCCAGCTTCGCAACTCCAGGATTGCAAGGAGGCCCGGCACCTCCACCAATTATAATAAAGAACTCAGACAGTCAAAACTGTTATTCGAGACAAGGTAGGAGCGTAGGCCTAGCCAGCGAAATCAGCGACAACATCCGGGCCGAGCGTCTCATGCTCGGTCCGGACTCATCCCCTGATATAACTCATCCCCTGATGAAGGGAGGATCCCTGCCGAAACTGTTGGGAAATAAATATATTTATCTTTGTTGACAACGCTCTCGTTGTGCCATATCCCACATATCCCATACCTTCACGAAGACTAACTGGCCCAACGAATTATTACTCCCACTATATATATATATATATATATATATATATATATATATATATATATATATATATATATATATATATATATATATATATATATATATATATGGTGGGGGCGGGGGCCCCAACAGGGGCTTAACTATTATCTTTCTAAATGTGGCATAATATGTCCATCTTGTCACCATCGATAAACTTAGGCACTTGTGTGTGATATGGTTATGACTTCATGAAAAAAATGCAAGCAAGACAGTTTTCTACTACAAAGTATGGGGTATGTGAAGAAACATGCAACGACAGTGCTGGATTATACTAGCGTTGTCACGTCTATATATGATGGTAGCAGATGTACATGGGGAAATCGTAGGTTGCGCGATTATCTCCGAGGAAGCGCTCCTTACCTCACATCACTTTGTGGATATGGCAGCGATTTTTTATGCATCAAATCACAAATCTGTGGATTGATACAATTAGTTCGCACTTGCCGAGAAAGAGGGGGGAATAAGCAGCGCTGCAACTGTGCGCTTCTTTAAGTCTTAGTGCAAAAAACCACGCACTTTACCTATCTCCCTGGTTCGTGATCTCAAGTTTCAGGGAAAGATTATCAGCTGAGCTTCCCACTGCTCGATTCTATTGTTTTATTCGTCGCCACTTTGAAAGCTGCTGCCACCGTTGCAAAGTACCATAAGCAAAAGTGATCACTGATTTGGTTGATCTTTTTTTTCTTTCAGTACAGCAAAACCAAACATTGAAAAACATTCATCACACTCATAGGCTGACAGCAGCTTTGACAGAGCAGTGGTGATGCTTTTCCTTTTCTACGGAAGGAAAATATTTTCGTGAAACAGCGAGTGCTTTCATTACTCCATTAAAACTTTTCTCATTCCCATCTGTGGCTGCGTCAGCCAGCCAGGTACATCAGAATAAAAGAATGAGCCAGTGATGTAATCTGATAGGGCCCTGTTCAGAGCTAGCCTGCTCTGCAATGCTACAGCACAAAGCACGAAAGCGTTTAACAGTGATTCACACCGCAAAGAGTCAACTATAAAAGTCTTCACAGCATAATTCTTAGAAATATTTCATTATATGTAACTTTTTCTCGTAATATTGTCACGACGTCAAAACAGAGGTCTTGCCGTAGAGACAGAGACACCAGAAGCAGGTCGATCTTTTTAACTAGAACGCGCAAGCGAGTTCTTCGTCCATTTCGTAGTCCTTCGTGGCACATGCACAACTGTCATCGTCTTTCTTGAGCAAGCACGTGACATTTGCCTCCCTCCGAAAGAAGCATCGTCCCGATGCGCAACTTGGGTGCTCTACCAGGCGTATGAAGTGGTCGTACGAAAACGGTAACCGGGAGCTAATCAACTCGATAAATACGGTTTCATACGCACAACGTGCACGACTTCGGGCAAAGGCTTTTGGCGCTTAGAACAACAATTAGTGTCGGGAACGACTTCGTAGTTCCCGTCGTTCAAGCGTCGCGTGACGCTGTATGGACCAAAGTACCGTCTTAGCAGTTTCTCAGACAGTCCACGTCGACGTATCGGAATCCAGACCCACACTTTGTCGCCTGGTGAGTAGCTAACAAACTTGTGTCGGGTGTCGTAGCGTTGTGTATCTTGATGCTGCTGATGACAGATGCGCACGCGCTCGAGCTGTCTGGCTTCTTCGGCACGCTGAGTGAATTCTTCGGCGTCTACATGGATGTCGTCACACTCATGCGGCAACATGGCGTCCAATGTTGTCATGACTTCGCGACCATAAAACAGACTGAACGGCGTCATTCCAGTGGTTTCTTGTCGAGCTGTGTTATAAGCAAAGGTCACGTACGGCAATATCTGATCCCAGTTTTTATGTTCCGTGTCAACGTACATGCTGATCATGTCTGTGAGGGTCCTATTGAGGCGCTCCGTCAGTCCGTTTGTCTGCGGATGGTGTGCAGTTGTTCTCCGGTGAGCTGTACCGCTGAGTCTGAGAACCGACTCCAAAAGCTCTGCGGTGAAGGCAGGTCCTCTGTCTGTGATCACTGTTGTAGGAGTGCCATGCCGAAGGACGATGTTTTCGATGAAAAACTGAGCGGCTTCTGCTGCTGTGCCACGCTGCATAGCTTTATTCTCCTCATAACGGGACAAGTAATCAGTGACCACAATAATCCATCCGTTCCCTGTTGTGGAAGTTGGAAAGGAACCCAGGAAATCCATTCCAATCTGGGTGAACGGCTTTTCTGGTGCTTTGACTGGATGTAAAAGACCGACTGGCTTGCTGGGAGGCACTTTGCGTCTTTGGCAGTCGGCGCAAGTTCGCACGTGATGGTTAACAGCAGCAGGTAACTTTGGCCAGTAGTACTTGCATCGTAGTCGGCACAATGTTCGGGTGTAGCCTACATGACGAGAAGTTGCTTCATCATGGCACGCTTCCATAATTTCTTTTCGAAGAGAAGCAGGCACGACGAGCAAGTGCGGGTTACCGGTTGGTGAGAAGTTTTTCTTCTAGAGAACATCGTTTCGCAAGCAAAAAGATGGCAGTCCTCTAGCAAATAACCGCGGCACGTCTTTACGTCTTCCTTCTAAATATTCAATGAGTGGTAACAGCTCAGGGTCACTGCGCTGCTCTCGTGCAATAGTGGCCGTGTTGACAACTCCCAAGAATGCCGCGTCGATGTTTTCGTCATCAGGAGCGACAGTTTCCACTCGCGACCGTGAGAGACAGTCGGCGTCGGTGTGCCTCTTCCCAGATTTGTAGACGATGGTCATGTCAAACTCTTGAAGTCTTAGGCTCCAGCGCGCCAAACGACAGGATGGATCTTTAAGGTTGGTGAGCGAGCACAAAGAGTGATGGTCGCTAACAACCTTGAAGGAGCGGCCGTACAAATACGGACGAAATTTGATGACTGTCCACATCACGGCGAGACACTCCTTCTCGGTGGTCGAGTAGTTCTCCTCCGTGCGAGAGAGAGTACTGCTGGCGTAGGCTATTACTCTTTCACAGCCGTCTTGCCACTGCACCAGAACGGCACCTAGACCTACATTGCTGGCGTCAGTGTGAAATATTGTAGGGCTGTCCTGGTCGAAGTGCGCAAGAACTGGAGGTGTTTGCAAGCGTTGTCGCAGTTCATTGAATGCCATGTTCACCCCAAAAGAAGGGGACGTGCTCACGTGTGAGTCGTGTAAATGGCGCCGCAATAGACGAAAAGTCCTCGATAAATCACCGGTAATAGGCGCACAACCCTAAGAAGCCTCTCACAGCCTTTTTGTCACGTGTTGCAGGAAATTGCGCTATGGCGTCTATTTTGGCCGGGTCAGGTCGAACACCCTCGTGACTGCCGACGTGGCCTAAGAAGCTGAGTTCGTTGAAACCAAAATGACATTTTTCTGGTTTTAAAGTCAGGCCGGCCAGCGTATGGCTTGGAGTACGGTAGATAGACGGCTGAGATGTTTCTCGAATGATGCTGAGAATACAACAACATCGTCCAGATAGGCCAAGCATGTTTGCCACTTCAGGCCCGATAGTATGGTGTCCATGAGACGCTGAAATGGGGCTGGCGCTGAGCACAACCCAAAAGGAAGCACCTTAAATTCGTAAAGGCCATCAGGCGTCACAAAGGCCGTTTCTTCACGATCGACTACTATCTGCCAGTAGCCGCTTCGCAGGTCCATTGAAGAGAAATAGCGCGCATGGCGCAGCCGATCGAGTGAATCGTCTATGCGAGGCAGTGGATAGACGTCTTTCTTCGTGACTTGGTTCAACTTGCGATAATCACTACAGAAACGCAAGCTGCCGTCTTTTTTCTTCACCAAAACCACGGGGGACGCCCAAGGACTTTTCGAAGGTTGTATGACGTCATCCACGAGCATCTTCTGTACTTGCTTCTGAATCTCCTCGCGTTCTTTCGGAGCCACACGGTAGGGGTTCTGTCGAATCTGTCGCGTGTTGTCTTCAGTAATGATGTGGTGCTTGGTCAATGGTGTCCGCTGGACCTTTGACGTACGCGAAAAGTAGTCTTCGAAATGGTGTATAAGTCCAAGCAGACGCTTCCTATCAGAGGGCGGTAGCGTGGAGCAGATGTCCACCGACAAAGTTGTCGAGGCAGGGACTGTCGCGTCATCTGGTTGCAAAGCACAGCAATCCCCGGCTTGGTCTATATCGTCGAAGTAGGCAATTGCGGTACCCTTCTTGATTTACGGCGCTCGTTGCTGAAGTTTGTAAGGAGCACTTCTGCCTGTCCACCAGTAAGCGTTAGGATGCCTCTCGCGATGGAAATGCCTTGCGTGAGCAAAAGAGCGACTATGTGCTCCACTATCACATCCTTATAGGAAGGCCACCCACTGGACACAGACACAAGGCAGCAGGATCTCGGTGGGAGCGTCACATTGTCGGCTATTCGCAAACTGCTGCGTAGTTCGTCACTGCTGTCGTCGACATACGTATGTGCGCAAAACGCCACCATACGTTGAGGGATGTTGATAACAGCGCTATGATCTCGAAGAAAATCCATGCCCAAAGTTAGCTCTTTACAGCAGTCTGGCAACAGGACGAAAGTGGCCACGAAGCTAGAATCCCCAATGCGAAGTCAAGTGGTGCATTTACCCGTGGGAATCATCAGCTGACCACCAGCACTCCTTATGCGTGGCCCTGTCCACAGTGTCTTGACCTTTCTAAGGCGGTCGGCGAGTTCTTGTCGCATGATTGAGAAGTCGGCGCCAGTGTCGACCAGTGCTGTAACGGAATGTCCGTCAATGAAAACGCCAAGATCAGCACGTACAACTTCACCGGCATTAGTATTCGTCGTCGTATTCGTCGTCGTATTTGTCGTCGTATTCGTCGTCGTTGTCGTCATATCTTCTTGCGATGATAGGGGGGACTTTTCGGTGTCTCGACGATTGGCAACCTTGCCCCCGGAGGTCGCAGCAGTTAGTTTCCCCGGCGCGGGCTAAGCGAACGGCCTCTGGTGACGTCCGCGTAGCTCTGAGGGAAGTCACGGTGACGCGCAGGAGATGGAGATCGCCAGCGACGCGGTGTAGTTTCTTGGCCAGTCGACAGTTGATCGGCATCGTGGGCACGATGGTCTTCAGAACGGAAAAAAGCGGGACGAGAAAAGTTCCCGAAGCCGGAATCACTATGACAGCAATACCGAGCAATGTGACCTGGTTCTCCGCAGCGGAAGCGAATAGATCGACGGTCGGCCATGCGCCACACGTCAGTTCGGTGAACTGGTGGTCGTCTCATGGAATCCCGTTGCCACCAAGGTACGGCCGCGGGTGGTGGCTGGAAGGGTGTCGCCACAAATGACGGTGGAGGACGACGGACCACATCAGGGTAGCTCGCGGGATGTGGCTCAGGACTTGGCGCCGGTGGTGTAACGGCTTGCCTCAACTGCTGGCGGACGATTTCGGCAACAGATGCGATGGGTGGTTGGGTAGGAGGGACGCAGAGGGCCCGAAGTTCCTCACACAGTATTTCCCTAATCATTTGTCGCAGGGAACTTTCACACACGGCAGTGTTCTGAGCTGCCGCACTTACTGCCGTGTGGTTCGGCAGGCGGTCAAAGCGTCGGTATCGTTGTCGCAGTGCGCGCTCGATGACAGTCGCCTCTCTTATGAATTCATCTACTGTTGTAGCTGGATTTCGTACGAGGCCCGCAAACACTGGTTCTTTGACACCCTGCATTAGGTGACGCACCTTCTTCGCCTCGGGCATGTCAGGTTCAGCTCGTCGAAACAGGCGGATCATACCCTCTGCGTACATGGCGGCTGTTTCGTTGGGTTTTTGTGCACGAGCATTAATCAGTTGCTGTTCGGGATCCCGTCGGTCCGTGTTCAAAAATGTGGTGAGGAGCTTTCGACGGGAATCTTCCCAAGATTGGAAAGTAGCCTCGTGGTTCTCGTACCACGTGCGAGCGCTATCTTCCAGGGCGAAATATGCATGGCCAAGTTTGTGCTGTTTGGTCCAGTGGTTAGATACAGCGACCCGTTCGAACTGTTCGAGCCAGTCCTCGACATCCTCGTACTCTCCCCATGGTAAACTTCAGGAACGCGAGGATGTTCAATAGTCACCTGTGAGGGAAGAGGGGTCTGCGATGGAAGGGTAGCCGTGGATGTGGTAGGAGCTGCCATGCTGGTTAGAGGCGGAACAGGTGCGGACTCCGGACTTAGGCCTAGTAGGCGCCCACTGAATTGGTGCACCGGAGTCGTGACGAGGGGCTGGGTCTCTGGACTAAGTGAACGGGTCCGAGCAAGACTGTCCTGCATTCGGTTGTACGCTCCAGTACCTCCACATGTGTCACGACGTCAAAACGGAGGTCTTGCCGTAGAGACTGAGACGCCAGAAGCAGGTCGATCTTTTTAATTAGAACGCGCAAGCGAGTTTTTCTGCGTCTATTTCGTAGTCTTTCGTGGCACGTGCACAACTGTCATCGTCTTTCTTGAGCAAGCACGTGACAATATATTGATCCCCTCGTAACATTATAACTTGGTGATTACTGTGGTCACAGAAAACATCGCCGTTTCCCCGTCATGCAGCCAAAATTGACCACTGTCATAAGTGGTGGGGGGGGGGTGGCTCGGCCCCCCTACCTCTTCTTGGTGGAGGGGGTAGCGCCCCCCTTGTCCACCCCCGGCTGACACTCCTATTCGTCCAGGCAAAATCTGTCTGGTCGGCCTCTCTGACCACGGATAATATACCCAATGATCTTTTCTCGCGCAGTGATCTGAGCAACATTCTGGTGGCTCCAATTCCAGTAAATGGGGATCCTATCAGCATTAAAAGCCCAAAAAGCATCCAAGTGTAGCTATGGAAAGTGACCTAACACTTCCAACTGATCCCCGAAGTGCGACAGTTTGGTCGTGGAGGTATTCTGTGTTCTTCCCCCGATCAGGCCTTGCGTTTCAGATCTGCGTAAATGCACATTGTTCGCCTCTTTCCTGGTGAGCTCTTTCGTTCCTTCTCACTTGACCTGTGTGAAAGGTTTAGTTCGTTGGTGGGCTCAAGCCCATCTCTGCCTGAAATTTTATAGATATTTTCTGTAGCAGGCGTGATAGCAGTGTTTCATAGCTTACTGTTATGCCGGGAGCGACATTCCAGGGCGGCTTAAAATTACAATGATGGTGCGGTGAGTCTGCTGGGCCCGCGGACCTAAAACTCTTTTCAACCTGACTACCCCGAGCGACCTTTGCAGCCTATGCTTCCGCCTCCTCCTTTGGGTGGTGCACCGAACAATGGGCCTCGCATCTGGACTTGTGCCAAGAGCATGCTTTCTACATTTATGGGCCAGCGATTGCGCCTTGGTGCATTGTGTTCGGGGCCTGCAAGGAGCTAGCTGAGCCAGTGGTGCCATATTGCTCTTCCCTGTGCCACTGGGTGTGCGTGCCCTTGCAGTTTTCTAGAAACTGGTTTGGCGCACTAGTCTGTACCGGGTCGGAGTGGAGGAGGACAATCATATTGCAGGGACTTGAACTGACTTTTCTTCCCTCGCAGTAGATCATGGGAAGGAAAACGCGAGCGCGGAGACGCTCGGGTGTGCTTTATCCGTTCCATGCTGTTCTACGCTACTGTCAATATGTAAATATTAAACATAAACGTTTTCTTCTCATCTATGCCGGCTCCTCGACTCGTCTTTTCCTGGAACTCGGATGGCTCCAGCCGGGACCACGCTACCCAAGGTTGTACAGTCACGGACGTGGCGGCATGTCCCGACAACTCCTTCGTAACAGTGGTGGCAGCGGTGGGATCGGCTAGTGTCAGCTACCCTGGTGTGGTGAGTGCTTGAAGTTTACCTCTGATAGTGCCAGACCTATCTAGCGGTTTTTGTTGGTAGGTTTTGGTGTGGTAACTTTGTGGGTCGGCCAAAGATTGAATGATTCGACCACATTGTTTCACTCGAGGGTACATAAGGCGTAGTGAATTGCTCGCAGGGCCAGACCTAGCTAGCGCTCTTTGTTAGTAGGTTTTGGTGTGGTAACATTGTGGGTCGGCCAGGAAACAAATGATTCGACCACATTGTTTCAATAGAAGGTAAACGAGGCGTAGTGAAAATCTCGTAGGGCCAGACCTAGCTAGCGCTCTTTGTTAGTAGGTTTCGGCATTGTAACTTTGTGCGTCGGCCAATAATTGAATGATTCGACCGCATTGTTTCAATCGAGCGTAAACAAGGCGGAGCGAAGTATTAATAAGGAAAAGTTCAAAGTACTGGACCTTCTCTAAATCCGCAAGGAGTTAGGGCTTGTGGTTGGCTCTGCTAAGTGGAAACAGCAGATCATCGCGTTGATGGAGGAAGAGAAAGTGACTCTCGAGGAAACCCAGGCAGCTCTTGAGCAAATTAGAGATAGAAGAAAAAGAGGAGAAAGCTCACGAGGATATTCTAGCTGAAAAGCAAAAAGAGGCAGAAGAAGCCGAAAGGATACGTATACTCCCCCGGGCAGAGTGAAGTAAATGCAGCTGAGTGGTAATCATGACACCTAAAATCTCAAAATTGCTCAACTTGATTTTTTTTGTTTGCTCTTTTTATGTTGTTTTTATTTTTACATTAGTCTTATTATAATACCAATTCATTACACATAGTTAAAATGATCACAAAAAAACTGCACTACACTTTCTTGGCCAATCCCCCTGAGTGGGTATGAGCCAACCTCCCAGGGAAACAAAACAAAACAAAACGTATACACGAGGCTACGATGCAGGCCTTGTCTGAGAGGATAGAAAGGGTGAATAATCGCATTCGGGAACTGCATCAGGATCGTCGTCCGTCGTGTATATGTGAAGTATGTGTAGAGCCCCAAAGGTGCGATATAGTGGTGGCGAGTACGGTGCAGTGTGAAGTCACCGAGAAAGCCGCTGTTTGCGAAGTACTAACCAAGAAAAGTATGCGTCTCTATGAGTGCGACATGCAAAGTGACCCTTCAGTGGAGAGAAAGGAGCAACAGGTCGTTGTTAAGGAAATTGCGCCTCGGGAAAGTACGCGACTCTCCGATGGTGCGAAGGTAGTGCATGTAGAGAGCGGGATGGTAGCTGGTATTCAAACTGTAGCAAGTCCAAAAGGTGTTCCATGTGAGACCGAGGCTGGTTCCAGTCACCCTGGTGGGGTCATTGAACAGAAGGATGAGCTGGAGACCCCACTCGAGCCTCAGCAAGGGAATGACCTTTCGGATGTTGAAAGAGAGGACAACGAAGGTAGTCCTAAATGTAGCGAAGACATAACACTACTGAAACCCGACAGTACTGCCAGCGAGGGTGAGCTACTATTGAAAGTATTTCCTACAGATAGCGTGGAAAATGTCTCAGAAGGTGAAAAGGTACATTGCGAGGCGGTCGTAGGTGTACAAACAGGCACAAGTTCGGTGGAGGATTGTTTCGAGGAAAAGTCTAATCCCCGCAGCATGGACAGAGCTTGTGAGGTGTTAGAGACATGCCCCGTGCAGCGGCACGCAAGCGATCGGCCGGACGATAAAAACTACCCGTAAATTGAGAAGGAAGCGAATTTCCACAAGTTCAGATCTGTGGAGGGTCCAGAGTTTGTTTTTTGAGGGGTATCGCAGATAAATTAGCCCATCAGAGCAATGCAGCGGGGAAACGGAAGGGCAATCGCTGCAGAAAGGGTGGTGCCCATGCACACCTGAACTGTAGGGTTGCCGATGACACAGCCAGGGAAGTTTGTAACAACCAAAGAAAGGTTGTACGTAAGCGTCACCGCAAAAGAAGGAAGTGGGGACGTGCGGCACCACAAAAGGTGGAGGCAGAGGGCACGCCGCAGCAGAAACGGAAGGGTTGGCGATCGTGCAATTCTACAAACCGTACTTTGCGGCGTAGGGTCAGGCGAAATTGGCGAGAGAGAAGTAGTGGAAAGGGACGAACCTTCCCAAGAAGGAAGGCGCGGTCAAAACGAACAGGTTTGCATCGACAACTATGTCGACAGGTTCCTAAAAGAAAGACTGCTGGTCCTAAATTCAGGGTGGAACCAAACACCAAAGGACGATGGCGAATCTTTCCACCGCACTTCAGGAATATTCGGTGTCATGAAGAAAGGCGGCCAGAATCAGGAATGAGGCGAGATAGCAAAGTTGGGCTAGGAGCTCGCGCTTATTATGGCCTGTGGCGATCGCGAAAGCGGCAGCGAACACGACCGCCACGTGGAAGACTAAAAGCGTGAAGGTCAGCTGCAAGCTTTTCAAAGAGTGCGACCTGCGGAGTTCTGGAAGGTAATTATTTGAACATTCTTCAACTTTTCATCCTTTGAAGTAAAGTTTTCGTTTGTCAGTAAAGTTAAACAAAAACTGGTTTCAAAGGGTTCGTGCCGAACGCGGTATGTTGTCTTTGTAAACATTTACAAACAAACGCGCATTTGGAAAATTTTTAGATGGGACGGAAGCGTACGTTGGGTCGGGAGATCTTACGGCGCTCTATAAGTGCGAATGGAGCTAAATGGCCTGAAAGAACCCAGCGTGTGATAATGGCTAGCATGATAATGTAACCTTAACCAAACAAGACTATTACGCAAGGTTTAGTTCCGGCCCTTTGGATTTAATAGAGTGCTTGTGTATCATGCACAGTGTGTTACCACTCAGCGAAGAGTGTTCAGGAGGATTAGTGAAACCTGAGAGTTTCCGTTGGCTTCCTTGATTGTTCACGTCTCTTCCCCAAGTAGCTATAGTGCGATTGTAATTCTTGTATCTTCTTGACCTTGTTGTTGTAGCAACAACCGAAATTGAGGTGTGTTTTGGGCTTGTCGTCATGAGATACCCACTTCTCCCCGTTGAAGTTAAGTGCCGAAACAAATAATCAAGTTTTTTTGGTCTACTTTGGTATTACGTCTGTTTGGCATTGCGAGGGGTGTGCTGAAGGCGCTTGCAGCGTTTGGTGTGGTTTGACAATAGTTGCTTGTCGAGTTCGTCGTATCCACAGGAAGCTTAAGTCCGTGCAAGAGGCCTGATCCCGGGGAATGCCTGCAGAGATGATGGCGGTCCGGAGGGCTTCGCAACGTGAATAAGGAAGATGCCAGGTGTCCGACCGCATCAATTCAGCCGAGCCACGTGTGGGAGCTCGTCCTCGTGATGCATCATTTGGTGGCGGGGGTGCTGTTATGCTGGGAGCGACATTCCAGGGCGGCTTAAAATTACAATGGTGGTGTGGTGAGTCTGCTGGGCCCGCGGACCTAAAAACCCTTTCCACCTGACTACCAGAGGGACCTTTGCAGCCTATGCTTCCACCTCCTCCTTTGGGTGGTGCACCGAACTATGGGCCTCGCATCTGGACTTATGCCAAGAGCACGTTCTCTACATTCCTGGGCCAGTGACCGCGCCTTGGTGCATTGTGTTTGGGGCCTGCAAGGAGCTAGCTGAGCCAGTGGTGCCGTACTGCTCTTCCCTGTGCCACCGGAAGTGCGTGTCCTTGCACTTTTCTAGAAACTGATTTGGCGCACTAGTCTGCACCGGGTCGGAGTGGAGGAGGACAATCCTATTGGAGGGACCTGAACTGACTTGTCTTCCCTCGCAGTGAATCCGGTGAAGGCAGTGTATAGAAACGCGAGCGCAGAGACGCTCTGGTGTGCTTCATCTGTTCCATGCTGTTCTACGCTACTGTCAACATGTAAATATTGTATATAAACGTTTTCTTCTCATCTACGCCGGCTCCTCGACTCGTCTTCTCCCGGCACTCGGATGGCTTCAGCCGGGGGCACGCTACCTTAGGTCGTCACAGTCGTGGACGTGGCGGCATGTCCCGACACCTCCTTCCTAACAGTGCTTACGTTGTAGAAAACAGAGCCTCCAGTTGCGTGAAAAAGGTGGTTTATTTGCAATAAACCACAGCCTGACTACGTGGTTGCTGTTGCAGCCCGTGAATTCGAAGCTCAGTTCTTCGTCTCCTTTGTCTTGGATCTTTTTTCAACAAACTGCCCCGCACGCAGAATTTCACAAAAAGTTCAATTCCAGCGGGTACAGATGCTGAAAGGTCCGGTCGTTTCACGATAGCTTTATCCGGTAGTCTGTGAAACTTCATTAATTTGAAGAATCTATATTTTCAGGGGCTCGCTTGACCTATGTAAACTAGGCGCTAACTTTCGGCTTAACGTTATTCTCACTTCCGAAAGGCATCCGCTAAATCAGTGTTCCCAGGAAAGGAATGCCGGCTTTAATTTCTTTGGCATTCAAGGCTCCCTTCGAAGCACTCTTCTGCTTGCGCTTTGAGGCCTGGTGTAGTATCCAATCTCTGACGTGGTCGGTTGAGTTGTGCGGTCATTGAAGGTCATCGGAAGCAAGCCATTTGTGTCCTGAACACCGGACATGGACGAAATCACGACCCCATGCTCCTTTTGTGAAATAGTCACGTAGGTTCTGCTTGCAAGGGCACATATTTACTGTGGAAGAATCCAATTCACCAAGAGTGTCCTTTAGGCCTGAAGTCGCTTCTGTCGTGAATGTTTGCTGCCGTTTATTTCTTGTTTTGCTTCAAGAATTCCGGAGAACTTTTCTGACTTCATGACAATACATCGGTGTCAGGATGCCATATTATTGTCAAGGCTTTCAGTTCTTTTTTCTCTTTTTCAAGATGCAACTTCAAAGGTTGCATAGACTGCATGCCCATAACTTGTGAATGATTCGAAGCCAACCTCTTTATCTTCATGGAAGCACATGGTGTCTCGTTGACCTCTGACCGCAGACTGGAAGCGTCTTCGATTGAAATGCCTTTTGGGTTTTCGTAGTCGGTCCTTTTACGTTCATTGCATTTCATTCTGATGATTTGTAAGTTGCCGTAGTTATCTATTGTAGATTTACAGTCTGTCACTGCCTTCAGAGCAGAGGAGGAAGCTACTGGCCCATGTAGAGTCCAGCCTAAACTAGTGTCGACGGTCTTGAGTACGATGTCCAAATTTCGCGTATTGCCTGTGACAAGTGACCAATAATAGTCACTACTGATCAAGACATCGATTGCGTTTGGGCTTACGGCTTGATCAACACGGGAGAAGTAATATCCTTGCTGTTCAAGCTTGTCAATGAAGGCCTGATGTGGTCGTGGGACAGACTGGTGACAGACGTTTGTCGTGACGAGGGCTTCCATTGATAGCGGACTCTTACTACGCTGAGAAGTTAAAGTGACGAGCGCACGATGGAAAGTCTTCTAATCATGTTGTCCTCAGAAATATGCCATCGTTAGGTTCTCGTGATCCAGTACGTGACAATTTAAGTTTTGAGCCAAGTGCTCAGCAATAAAACTGCGCTGGCTGCCTCCATCGATTAAAACTCGAACTAGGTACTTGTTTCCTCGTTTGGTGGCCCAAGCAGTAGCTGTCTGAATGAACACACATTGTTTCGAGCTACCAGTTCCAATCAATTCTAGCTGAATCAGAGGTGTTGATGTTTGTGGAGTGTTAATCGAATTCAGCAACCGAGGATCCCACAATGTTTCGGCACGGCACCGATTGCACTTTGTACATCTGACGTTCCTTCTGCAATATTTCGCCAAATGATGTGAAAATATACGTCGGAAACATCGTCCCAGAAAGAGTAGTCATTTTTTTCCTCGAGAGAAATCGGACAGTCACACTGTTTTGTGTTATGGGTGTTTGCCTCAGAAAAAAAGCAGGCGTTCTTGCTTGGAACTGGTTTCACCAATGTGGTTAATGACTCGGTTGTGAACCGTTGACGTCGCGAAGAAGCTGTCATGCTAGTGCGTAAATCTGTACCTTGGCACTTCGACATGTGCTCTTTTGCAGGCACGTGCAGGACAACAGTTCGTTCGTTATACTTTGCTTTTGTCTGAATAAAAAATAGCAAAAATACAATGCTTGCCTTCTATTCTTGGGTGGGCCGTCCTCGGGGCTCTTTGCATTGGCGTGCGATGGCCTTGTTGAAGTTGAGAACGATATCGAGGGGAAGCGACTTCAATAGGATGGGGTAGAGCATCGCTGAGTAACTGTCCTCCGATACTCCGAGAGTATTGACGGCACGAGTCTGGGTTTGCACTGTGTCATAAAGGCATCGAAGTCCTCGAAGATCGTTGGAGGATTGCACCGGTCACATGTCGATGAGTCGCTGCATGTGAGCCTGAATGATGACATTGGTCTTGGCAAAGCGTTGTTTTAAAATGTCCAGGGCTTCACAATAGCTGCTTGCCGTTGCTGTAAGTCCCATGAGAGCCGATGCCGTGTCCCCAGTCAGAACCGAACCGTAGATATGCAAACCGGTCTACGTCGGTGAGCGCACCGTTGTTGTGGATCAGTTGAATAAACTGCTCCCAAAAAGGCATCCACGATGATGTTTCGCCATCGAACTTCTAAAGAAAGCCCGTTGTAAGGAAAGCCCGTAAAATGTGAAAAGAAGCCGTGTAACGGACCGAGAGCGCACTGTTATATTGCTGCTATAGGCTTTCTCTACAACGCGGAAAAAATAACAGCGCTAGGCGTATCGTACAGAAAATAATTGAGTCAGTGGTTTCTGAAAGTGCTCTACATCTTAGTGTTCATATTTTGGGTTTTCAGCCCATAGTTAAAAAGTTGGAAATTAAGAATTCTTATTTGTTTAGTATGAGGAGAAATCAAAAATACCCTGAATACCTACAGGCTAGTGCGTGTAGTACCTGTTTGGTTCAGTTCGCCACTGAAGTGTCTTTCATTTTCAAATTCTTGGCTCAAGTTAAGTTGGACATCTTGTATACATATCTACAACACCTTTTAGGGGCCAGCCAACTGATTACGAAACAAGAACTGAAACCGAAAGCATGACACCACATCACTCCCCTCTAGAATAAAATGAACATAGGCGGGCTCACACATCCTTATACAAATAATAATTTAGAACGCCGATTGTAAGTAGTAAGTTGTGCTACCTTATACAACATTTAGAGAAGCGGCGGTATAAAAAATATGGAACGTGTACAAACACGAACTGTTGTATCCACACAATCTGAACACCCCCTCCCTAATTTTGTTGTAACGAATGGAAGTACAGGGAACCACTCTGGGAATGTAACAGAACATAGCAATGTACACAGCGCACCAAGGTTGTAGGTACTTTTATAACCAAAAGACAATAAAGAATTCATGATATATCAGCGTAGCAAGGTGTATAATTGAAACGTTATACAATAATTGAATGTGCAGCATACACACACAAAGCACTATGCAGTATGGCAAACTGACTCCACCTGTGAGTAAAGAGAGAGGAGTCTACGAATTTAAAACACAAAGTGTCCTTAAACCTGAACGGTTTTTTCCCGCACGTTTAGAGTGCCGAAGTACATTGCGCTCGACATTGCTCCCTTGCGCCGCAGCGAGTTCCGATTGCGAAGATGAGCCTACCAGCTCGCTTACGCGCTGCTCAGCCACAGCTGAGGGCATCGAGGAATAGCTTGATTATGACGACACACGTAAGCGTCCCTCAGTTGTAACTGGATACGGGGCAACCTGACGCAGTAGCAGTGTGGTGGCTGGGCACTACAGCCGGACTTGAACCTGGTGCCACTACGGAGCTTTGGGGCTCAGGTAAAGGAATGCCAGACGAAAGAGAATTATTGGGGCTGGGCACCACAGATGAGCATTGAACTGGTGCCTAAATACTATATCGCCCAGGGAATGATGGTGATGCGGCTGGGAAAGGGATAGCAACCAAGCGTGGAACCGAGGCAGAGTACTGCGAGCGAGACTGCAACGGTGTTGAAGTGGGTCCAGGGGTAGGTGTTTCCCGTTGTGAATGAACAACGACAAGTTTAGAAGCATTCCAAACTGACCAATAGCTGAGCTTGTATGCTAGGGAACCCATCGAAGACACAATAGTAAACAGACCTCTATACTTTTCCTTCTTTCCCGGAATACGAACCTTCACTCTGTAGCCAACCTCAATATCTGGAGGTTTCGCATCTCATTTCTCGTCAGCATAATTATTCACATAATTCAGCCTATTAAAGACACGTGCCCTTGCAGTATTGTAAGGAAATGACAAAAAATGGCAAGCAACAGCAAATAAATGATGTCAATCACTGTACGAAGTTGACGCTGGTGGAACATAATAGCCGGCGACAACGTGGTGGTCACTTGAGCTGAAAAGTGGTAACTACCCAAGAACTCAGTAATTAACTTCTTGATAACATGACGTTCGAGTTGAGCCAACTGAATTTACTATATCAGGACCTTGTTGAACCGCTCAACCTTTCCATTTGCTTGGGGGTGATAATGGGATGAATAGAAGTGTTGAATGACTCGTTCGGCAATAAAACGTTTAAACTGCAATGATTTGAGCGCTGAGGACCGTTGTCCGTTACCAAGTATGTCGGAAAACATTCATGAAAAGAAATGGAAGTTAACAAGGTCGTAACTGCATCCAATGTATTATCTCGAGTGAAAGCAATCTCGGCCCATTTGGAGTGGCAGTCAACTGCTGTGATTGCGAAGCGACAATCAGGTGAAACATTGGAGAGAGGACCAATAATTTACATCCCTAATTTCACCCATGGTTTCTATGGAAAAGAAACTGGGCCACTCAAAGGTTATCTTGCATACTTTGCAAACTCACTTGAATCCTGTACACAGACTTCACAATGCAACATTTATTATCGAACTGCAAATACTGCGTGTCACAAGAGACCGGGCGTCAGAACGACATATTATCAGAACGACTTTGTTGCCTAAATCCCGCCTCCCATAACGAAAGATACACAAGTAACTGGGCATGTTCCCTTGAAACCATGTAGGGGTCTCATAGAAAGTTCGAAAAGATTTCACGCGCCTATATCCTCAGGGTTGAGAGCATTGTACCCACTACACAGAAACAACCACCCACGAAAGCTTCACTGGCACCAGCCACTTTCAGATTCATTGATTACATTGTACTGACGACGATTTCCCCTTCTCGGATAACTTCATACAATGAAAAGTAAGAACTAAGGGGTACAAATACGCATTATGAACAGGATTCTTATCGCGTTCAACTTTGAAAGGCGAAGAAAGGCGTCCCTAATTTTTCTTTCGGTTTGTCAGACTAGTTCATAACCGTAAAAAAGTTGAGCTACATTTTTGATAATAAAAATATGTAACATTTTTTCGTCACGGTGCAGCCGCAACGTCCCCGTCATTGACTCGTGAACTCGTGGCGGGTGATGCCGGGAAAGCGGCTGCTCACTCGGGCGGTGGATCACTCTCTAGATGGTTTATTGCAAGAACACTAGCAGAGCGTCCAAACAAACGTATTTGTAGCTACATTTCAAGAAAATGTGACGAAAATTCGGCTGTTGGTATATTTAGCCCGAATTTAGATTCGCCCTATTCCTATCAAGTGCCTGATTTCGGACCCGCGATAAGGCCCAACCAATTATGGTCGATACGCCACTGCAGTTTTGAGCCGCAAAAGAAGGCGAAGAAGAACCACAATCGGTCCACGGGTCGTTCATGTGACTAATATTCTGCAATTATGTTTCTTGTATTAACCATTCCTAGCTCCTACTATTGCGAAGAAACACAGAAAAAAATCACCCAACAATCAGCTGACGGAGTGAGAGCCATGAGAAGAAGAGAAGAAGAGCAAATATAGCCAAAGAGAGGATCAAGCAAGCAAGCAAAACTACCGACTTCGAAGGCAGACCCCCGTTCCGGCCAGGGTGTCACTCCAACATCAGCGCTCAGCTGTATCTGGGGCATTTCCAGGGCTATCTGGCAGCACAGACACGGCACCACGAGAGCTTCAGAAACACCCGCGAAGCCGTTGTAGCGTCGACAACAGTTGCGGGGGCGAGGCACTTCGCGGCTGCCTGGACATGCAAACGGCTTGAACACCTGGGGCACCTCGTTGCTGGGCCCTCAATGGGCCTCTTGCACGGCTATCGAACATGCTGTTTACGAAAATGTCACGGGCAGGAGGATATACATAGCCAGGTGTCGTTGTCACGTAGCAACGGTGAATACATGGTGTCTCAGCAATGTTGCTGCCGTCAACTCGAAAGGGTTGGGAGCGTTTGCTCCATGTCATTCTGACATGACGACGAAGAACACCTCAGTACTCCAGTCGGGTCCGGACACCAAGGTGACGCTCGAACACGCAAGTAGCTGGTCGTGCTTGCTCTAGGGTTTTGGCCTAAGTTTGTGTAATGGCTGTGGTTTCTTTGTCTTTATTAGGTATTCCTATAGTGCTTTTACAGCTAAGTAAGCGTTTTTAGCGCTAGAAAGAGCACTTGGATGCCGTTTTCTTCACCTGGACCAGGGGTTTGCCTCTGGTTTGATTCACTTCCGCCACAGGAAATACCAGTAGATCAGTTTCTGCGCAACGGCATTCCCGCAGTTCCTGCGGCCCTCGTTCCTAGCAATGACGGCTTCATTCGGATGAAGAATCCGAAAGTGGTCCAGGCGAAGCTTAGAGCTGCGACGTCTCACTTTCACAGCATCACAGAGCTCCGCCAGTTCGGCAGAGGTGGTAGTCTATGTTTTTCATCTGATCAGCTCTGTGTCCAAGACCTATTGAAGTGCTCGAGTTTCGCGACCGCTCCAGTGAGCGCCTTTATTCCCCAGCATCTGGCATGTGTGAAAGGTATTTTTCGTGGTGTCGACGTAAACTTGACCCCGTCTGAGGTATTAGAGATGTTTGCCGTGACCGGTGCTATCTCCATTTATAGGTGTGCACGACTGGTAGAGAAGCAGAAGATGCCGACTGAGTCGGTAATTGTAACCTTTGCTCCCAAGCGAAATCTCCCAAGCGAAATCAAGGCATGGCCACTAATATACAAAGTGGAACCGCTATCACCGCGACCACTCCAGTGTACGAAGTGCTGGCAATATATGGTCACACTATTAAAGGATGCAGGTCAGAACTCAGATGCCGAGTGTGTGGTGACAACCACGAAACAAATTACTGCAAAGCTAAAAAAGAGAAATGTTGTCTCTGCAACGAACAACACTGTGCAGATAGTCCTGATTGCTCAGCTAAGGCTCGAGAAATGCAAATTCTTGAAATTATAGGGCGTAGGCACTGTTCTCGACGAGAAGCCCTAGCGGAAACACAGGCTAGAGCTCAGGGGTATGCCAGTGTTGCAGCACGACATCTCTCGGAAATAAATGGGTCGATTTCCCTGAATATAGCAGAGGCCGTAGAAAAGGCTCTAGAAAAAGCCATGGAACGACTGACTTCTAACATTTGCGATTCTCTATCTCAAATTTTCGCTAACCAGATGACTCGCATATTTGGTACAACGGGAGAGTCAGGCCTAGTATCCCAACATGTTGAGAGTTCACGACCTAGCTGACGGTGAATCAAAAACTGCGCCATCGTATTATCCGCCCGCAGGAGCCTCTGCAATAGGCGTCCAAAACCAAAATGAGGAATTTGAAACTGCACCATCGTATTCTCCGTCTGCAGCACCCTCTGCAGTAGATATTGTTACGCTTCATTTTACGCGAACCCCTTTGGGTCCAAATGCAAGACCACGGACAGCGTGCGAACGCTCCCGGGCCTGTAAACGTATCGGGGGTAGAGGCGCAGAAGTGTATGCCCAGACGCCGAGGAACCTGAGACGCTGCTGCCGCGAAGGTCGTCATGTGCTGTGCGCGAGAACGCGGTGAGCTCATGGCTCATTCGCACCTGGCTCTTGAGTGTGGGAACGCCGGTGGTGTGATCCGTGGCGCGATCAGTCGCCAGTCGCGTGATCGGTGGCGTGACCAGTGGCGTGGTAGGTGGTGCGAACACAAGGTGATCCATATTTGGTCATGTCTGGAGGCGCCTGACGTCACACAAGCGTCTGGAACCCTTTAAAAACGCGCAGGGAAAGACTGGGTGAAGCAGTCTGGATTGAGACTCTGCCGGAACTCTGCTCCTCGGCTTCTTACCTTTGTTTGTAAACTTGAATGTCCACTTTGGTCTAACTATGTAGTATTAAACTCTTTTGATTTGCTGTTCTGCGCCGTCTCGCCGGTACTTCCCTTCTCGTCGGTCCTGATGCAAGTTACGAGCACAACCTGCTGACGGCGGCGGTCAAGAGACACCCCCATAACAACTGGTGGCAGCGGTGGGATGCTGCAGTCATTTCGACGACTCGAGGGCTGAGCTGCGACACGGATCCACGAGCCGTCTCGTCTGCCAGGCCGCAACCAGATGCAGTGTTTGCGAGGGTCTACGCGGAATTCTTGGCTGTTGAGTGGTGAGTGCGGGGCTTTGTCTGCTGAGTTTTGCCAGGCTTTTTCAGTGGGGAAGCGTAACTGGTAATTCGAACTATTGTTGTCGCCAAAGTGGGCTGTGGCAAGATAGTTGTGTACAGTAGGAAAGGTCGCACTGAACACAGCCATGAATTTGAAGTTGCTGCGTAAAGTGGAGTTATTACAGCTTGCAAAGGAGTTGCGTTTGGATGTTTCTGACGCACTCCGGAAACAAGAATTGATCGAGGCTATTAGTGCTCTGGAGGCTGAGGAAGATGAGCTGACGGAATGCCTTGAGATAATTCGAGAAAGGGAAGCCGCAAAAAGACAGGCAGAGGAGCGTAGAGAACAGCAAGAGAAAGAGCGTGAGGAAAGGGAGCTCGAACTAAAATGACTCGAGTTTCAACGTTCGAGAGAGCGCGAGGAACGCGATCACGCACTCGAGTTAAAGCGACTCGAGGTTGAAATAGAGCGCGTGCGAATGGCAGGGCAGAGAAGCGAGGCAAACAGTGCAGGGGTGCACATATCGCTCAAAATGACAGAACTAATTCGCCCTTATAAACTCGGAGAGGACATTGGGTTGTTCTTGGTGAACTTTGAGCGGACGTGTGAGAAGCAGGGGTTCTCCCGTGAGTCGTGGCCACAGCGCTTGCTCACACTCTTACCTGGCGAGGCAGCAGAAGTAATCGCTCGTTTATCCACTGAGGAGGTCGACGATAACGATAAAGTGAAATCCAGTTTGCTTAGGAAGTACAGGCTGTCCGCGGAGGCATTCCGGCGGAAATCCCGTGAATTGGAGAAAGGAAGGAGTGAGTCATACACTGAATTTGCCTATAAACTGAAGTCAAACATGGTGGAATGGCTAAAGGAGGAGAAGGCCTACGGTGACCACGCAAAGGTTATTGAGTGTTTTTTACTAGAGCAATTCTACAACCGGTTACCAGAGAACATTATGCATTGGGTGCAAGACAGGCCAGATGTTAGCTCTGTAGCCAAAGCCGCAGAGCTAGCAGAGGAATTCGTCACACGTCGGGCTCGCGAAGGCAGTGACAGTGGTCGAAAAGGGGGTCCCGATTTTAGGTTCAAGCCAAAGAGAGGGCCTGTGAAAACGAAGAAAGAGCCTGAAATTGGGAATGCCCGAACCGTAAATACGTCGGAGTCGGAACGGAACACCGAACCTGCGTTAAAACAGCAAAGGAAGCTAGAAGCGAGGAAACCGTTCCTTTGCTATAACTGCCATAAACCCGGTCACATTGCGGCGCACTGTAAGAAACCAAAAGTTGTGTTTCTATCCATCAGTGGTAGGGACGAGAATATCGAGCTTCTCGAACCTTACATGCGCGACCTCGAAGTGAACGGGAAGCCATGCCGCGTACTGCGCGATTCTGCGGCTACGATGGACGTAGTTCACAGCTCGTACGTTGAACCGCAAATGTTCACGGGTGAGTGTGCTTGGATCAAGCAGGCTGTAGAGTCGTGTAGTGCATGCCTTCCCGTCGCAAAGGTAACTATCAAAGGTCCTTTCGGCACGCTCGAGACGGAAGCTGCCGTGTCGCTGGCACTCCCTCCGCAATACCCTTACCTGTTTTCGAATAGATCTGACAAGATGCTGCGCGAGAGAGGGCAGCTGTTTGGGGAGGCAAATGTGATGGCGCTAACGCGTTCGAAAGCACGGGAACTCGCTGCGAAGGCAGTTGCCGAGTCCCCTTTAGATGAAATCGGCCTGACGCAGGACTCCCCAGCAGAGGTCGAACTTGCGCCAGCGTTACAACAGCAGGGGGTCCCATCCGTGGAGGATGAAGCTACGGCACGGGCACCATCAGAAATATTGGAAGAGCATTCCAGAGACTTACTTGTAGCGCCTACGTCGGAAAGCTTACAGCGACTGTTAATGGTAGACAGCATGGCCTTGAGGAATCAACAAGATAAAGACCCGAGCTTGCGAAACATCCAGAGCAGGGTAAATGAAAAGATAGCCCCGAAAAACATAAGTTATTATGAGAAGGATGGCATACTGTACAGGAAGTATGTTGACAAAAGGGGTGTAATGTTTGATCAGCTGGTCGTGCCTCAAGCTTATCGAGAGGATTTACTGCGCTTGTCGCATGAAAGTTCTTGGGCAGGTCATTTAGGCGTCCAGAAAACGAAGGGACGGTTGTTGCAAGAGTATTATTGGCCAGGCTGTTTCCGCGACGCAGAGCGATTTGTAAGGACATGCGGCACGTGTCAGCGTGTAGGTAAGCCGGGTGACAAGTCGAGGGCGCCGATGAAGGTGGTGCCTATCATCACAGAGCCGTTTCGGCGGCTCGTAGTGGACACTGTAGGCCCACTTCCGGCGACATCGTCGGGGTACCGCCACGTGCTGACCGCGATATGCCCAGCGACTAAGTTCCCCGAAGCGGTTCCACTTAAAGAACTTAGCTCTGTGGAAATAGTTAACGCGCTCCTTTCCATATTCGCACGAGTTGGCTTTCCCGCCGAAATACAGTCGGAACAAGGCTCTGTGTTTACTAGTGCTCTTACCACTACGTTTTTGGAAAGGTGCGGAGTAAAACTAATTCATAGTTCAGTCTACCACCCTCAGTCTAACTCCGTGGAGAAGCTCCACTCCGTTCTGAAGCGAGTGTTGAGGGCGTTATGCTACGAAAGGAAGACGGACTGGGAGCTATGTTTGCCGGCTACCATGTTCGCGTTAAGGACTGCCCCGCATGAAGCAACGGGGTTTTCGCCAGCCGAGCTCGTGTACGGCCGCTCGTTGCGATCTCCTCTTCGCTTGCTTCGAGAATCGTGGGAAGGCCGAGCCGAAGACCCAGTAGTGGTCGAGTACGTTTTGAAGCTTCTGGAGCGTTTAAGAAGCGCTCAACGGCTATCAGAGCAAGCCATGGCTAAAGCGCAACATAGGTCAAAGGTGTACTATGACCGCACAGCCAGAACCCGTCGATTCGATGTCGGGGACAAAGTAATAATACTGCGACCGTCGCAGAAAAACAAGTTAGAAGTGCAGTGGGAAGGTCCCGCCAACGTAGTTGAAAAGCTTTCTGACACAAACTACGTGATACGCCTGCCCGGAAAGCGAAAGATACAGCAAGTGTATCATTGCAATATGCTCAAGCCATACCGAGAACGGGAAGCAGTGGTATGCATGATGGTGAACATCCCCGAGGAGATTCCAGTTGAACTTCCAGGGCTTGCATCAGTCATAAACGGTGAGGATGGTGAACCACTAATCAAAGAATTAATATCGAAAGCGCAGTTAGAGCCGGAGCAAAAGATTGAGCTCCAGGATCTTCTGAAAGAATTTCAGGACTTATTTGTAGATAGGCCTGGAAGAACCTCAGTTGTTACTCATGACATCGAGCTGACATCCTCAGAACCCGTGCGTAGCAAAGCTTACCGAGTGTCACCGCGCCAACGAGAGATTAGGGATTCCGAGGTGAAGAAGATGTTGGAATTAGGCGTGATCGAGCCTTGTGAGAGCGATTACACTTCGCCCTTAATCTTAGTTGAGGTGCCGGGAAAAGATCCACGCCCTTGCGTGGATTATCGCAAGCTAAACTCGATCACCAAAGATCAGATTTACCCTATACCAAACATTGAAGAGCGCATTGAGAGGGTTAGTGGAGCTCGATATATTTCCACGCTGGATCTCGTTCGAGGCTACTGGCAGGTTCCTCTCACCGAAAAGGCTAGCAGATATGCAGCGTTCATATCGCCGTTGGGAACGTTCCGCCCTAAGGTATTAAGCTTCGGTTTGAAAAATGCACCATACTGTTTTTCAAGCCTTATGGACAAGGTGTTACGAGGACTAGGGGAATTCGCTTTACCCTACTTAGACGATGTGGCGATAGATTCGTCCGCTTGGTCGGAACACATGCAACATCTGCGAGTGGTTCTAACGCGTTTGCGTGAAGCGGGACTAACTGTGAAGGCACCTAAATGCCAACTCGCTCAAGCTGAGGTGATCTACCTAGGTCACATAATCGGACAAGGACGCCTCCGACCTTCTGAGCTCAAGGTGGCTGCCATACGCGATTTCCCGCAACCACGCTCAAAGACAGATATCCGCTCATTTCTGGGGGTTGCAGGTTACTATCAACGTTACATCCCGAGATATTCGGAATTAGCTAGCGCTTTAACTGACGCGCTCCGGAAAACTGAGCCAAAAACTGTCATCTGGGATGACCGTAAAGAGGAGGCTTTCAAAGCATTAAAAGCCGCCTTAACAAGTCACCCTGTGCTGAAATCGCCTGATTATTCGAAAGAGTTCATAGTTCAGTGTGATGCTAGTGAGCGAGGCATGGGAGTAGTGTTGTGCCAACGAGGAGAGGACGGTGAACACCCAGTTCTTTATGCCAGTCGTAAGCTGACTGTGCGAGAACAAGCGTATAGCGCAACCGAGAAAGAATGTGCGTGTCTCGTATGGGCAGTGCAAAAGTTGTCGTGCTACCTTGCAAGCTCGAGGTTCATAATAGAGACAGACCACTGTCCTCTCAGATGGCTGCAGTCCACTTCTTCCAAAAATGGTCGCCTCCTGCGCTGGAGCCTCGTTTTGCAGCAGTATTCATACGAAATACGGTACAAAAAGGGGAGTCTCAATGGCAATGCCGATGGCTTAAGCCGAAGCCTCTAGGTCATGAATTGGCCTCGATTGTTTTTCTTCCTGACATAGGTTTTTGTGTTATTATTTCTTCCGTAGTTTTGGAAGACCTGTGCGTCGTTAGGTGGGCAACGAAATTAGGGGTGTGTTTAGTACTTTATACGAGTAATAAGATTGAGACTTTTGTGTTTAAGGTAAGCCTGGCGGGGCTCAGTGGATACGTGTCTCGCGCTTGGTTCTTCAGTGGCTTTGTTATCCTGTGTTTTCCCGTGGATTGTTTGTTCAGTCGACCGGCTCTACCATGGCGAGGATCTTGCCCTCCCAGAGAGAGGACTTCGTTGTCATCTGGCATCTCTTCGGACACCACGTCAGTTCCAAACTCTTGGCAGGAACGCCGGGAGAACCTGTGGTTTCCCTTCTTGCTGATGAAAGACCTGAAGCGGTGGCGTGTGATGATCTCACCACCCGGAGCTGCCTGGCGACCAGCCCCACCGACGAGCCCCTGCGGGGTCGCCCCGGAAAGGAGCTCATACCATTGTCTTTGGCCACTTTTGACTGTCGCCATTTGCTGGATTCCATTGTATGGTTCGCCTCCAGCCTCCGGCGAACCTCGACAACATCAGGGAAATCTGGCGGAACTACCTTACGAGACGGAACAGGGCCTAGAGCCAGGTATCACGTACCGTGCTCCAGGTTAAGAAGGCTACGAGCTTCGACGACTGATCCCTGTTGACAGTGGATGCTGTCCCCTGCAATTCGGGATCTCCATCCGCGAGGGGGCAGTCTGTTACGCTTCATTTTACGCGAACCCCTTTGGGCCCAAATGCAAGACCACGGACAGCGTGCGAACGCTCCCGGGCCTGTAAACGTATCGGTGGTAGAGGCGCAGAAGTGTATGCCCAGACGCCGAGGAACCTGAGACGCTGCTGCCGCGAAGGTCGTCATGTGCTGTGCGCGAGAACGCGGTGAGCTCATGGCTCATTCGCACCTGGCTCTTGAGTGTGGGAACGCCGGTGGTGTGATCCGTGGCGCGATCAGTCGCCAGTCGCGTGATCGGTGGCGTGACCAGTGGCGTGGTAGGTGGTGCGAACACAAGGTGATCCATATTTGGTCATGTCTGGAGGCGCCTGACGTCACACAAGCGTCTGGAACCCTTTAAAAACACGCAGGGAGAGACTGGGTGAAGCAGTCTGGATTGAGACTCTGCCGGAACTCTGCTCCTCGGCTTCTTACCTTTGTTTGTAAACTTGAATGTCCACTTTGGTCTAACTATGTAGTATTAAACTCTTTTGATTTGCTGTTCTGCGCCGTCTCGCCGGTACTTCCCTTCTCGTCGGTCCTGATGCAAGTTACGAGCACAACCTGCTGACGGCGGCGGTCAAGAGACACCCCCATAACAATATACAGAGTCTAAGTGAGGACAAAGCTGCATATACAATAGATTCCGATGACATGGATTTGGACCCTAGGTCCCTTAAGCGATCTAGATCCCCTGTGTCAAGGAAAACTAACTCACCGAAACAAACAAAGAACAAAAAGTATCTGAAGGAAAAGGAGAGCCTTTCAAAGAAAGATTTCTTGAAAAAAGCATTCTAGAGAAAGCTATAGCGGAAGCAGCTCTTTCAAAACCATAGGGTCACTTAAGATTCTCCATAGGAATGGCTGACCAATTCATTCTGCATCTACGGATTTTGTATACTTGACTTCCCAATTCGCTCCTGATATTATAGCATTACAAGAGACATGGCTATCTGTACATAATTTGTTCCATTTAAATAACTTCCGATCTTTTCGACTAGACCGTCCATCGAGAGGTGGGGGTCTAGCTTTCTTTAATAATAATAGAATTAGTATGAAAGTCAAATGCTCATACGAAAATATGTCGCCAGAATGCGAAATCTCGGCAGTAGACATTACACTGCCCAACTGCACTGCTTTCACTTTAGTTAATATGCATTTTCCGGATAGAGTTCAAGACACACGAAGTTTGGATCTAGCTACAAAGTCGTGGTGCAAAGACAAAGTGTTAGTTGGAGACTTTAATTCCCACCACACAAGTTGGAGATTTAGAATTGATCTGAGTGGAAAACGCTTGTGGGAATGGACAATGGCTAATGACCTGACGTGCCTCAACGTCAGAACGCCCACATTTATTCGTAATCAGTCCAGGTCGGCCTTAGATTTAAGTTTTGTCAGTTCGGTCATTACTACTTCTTCTTGGAAAGCGCTAGACTGTGGCACCAACAGTGACCACTTACCGATAAGTTTTGAAATTTCTTGCCCGATAATTCCATCTTGTTCAAATGTAAGAGTATTTGTGAATTACGCTAAATTTAAGAATGATCTGAAGTCAGCATTGGCTTTTCACTCGGAAGAGAGCGATGCTACAAAAGCACTGAAGATAAACGCAGTCATTAAAAGATCCTACAAAAGAGCCGAATTTGCTGTTGAATCTACAAAAAGGGTATATAGCTGTTGGTGGAATGATGAATGTACAAGAGAGCACCGACGACGTCAGGCAGCTTGGAAGCAGCTCTTACATAATCAATCCCTCCAAAATTGGGCCGATTATAAATTCATTGCTGCGGGCTTTAAGAGAACGGTAGCTCAAGCTAAACAAGAATATAACAGAAGACATTATGAATACCTGGCGAAGCCTAAACTGATGAAAGCACTATTCCCATATATGAGAGCTCGAAAAATCTTGCCATCACCAGTTAATGCAGCTTGTGATAATCTGTCGGCGCGAGAAATGACCACTACCTTAGAGGCAATCGGTAAAGGTCTCGAAAGCAGATTTACTTCAGTCGTGCCAAACAACTAGCACAAGTCTACGACAAAGTCTGACTTTGAAGAAGTGACACAGACTGAAGTATCCAACGTGATTGAACATTTACCCTGTGCGTCTCCTGGCCCAGATGGAATCACAGTTCCCATGATTAAAATTCTGTTCAATTTATCGCCTCGAGACGTCGCCAATGTTATTAACTACTCCTTAAAAACTCATGTGTGCCGCAGGATTGGATTATAGCAATGGTGACTCCTATACTAAAAAATCCGGGTGTAGGATTAACAGTCGATAATATCAGACCAATCTCTCTAACATCTAACATGGTCAAACTAGTAGAGAGGGTCCTACATAGCCGAATAAGCATCTAGATGGAAGACAATTTAGTAATAAAACCAAATCGGCTTTCGTAGTGGCTTCTCTACTTGGTGTGCCCATGCTGATTTGGAGAGCCGAATACAGCTCGCACGAAAAAGAAGGCAATACGCTGTTTTAGTAACGCTTGACGTAGCTAAGGCGTATGACAGTGTGGAGCACTTCATATTGTTAAATACGCTAAAGAGATTGAATTTCCCACAATATTTTATTCAGTGGGTGGCAGAATTCTTAATATCAAGAGAATTCTACTGCGTCAAGGATAGATGTTCCTCATCTAGATTACAACAAACGCGCGGAGTTCCCCAAGGAGCAGTCTTATCTGTAGTATTATTTAATATTTTAATGAGCACAATTCCAACAGATAAAGAAGATATCGTCTACATTTATGCTGATGACAGCACATTCTTTGCTGCTGACTGTGGTATTTACTCACTACAACTTAAATTACAAAGATATATTAACATGTTAGAAATTTGGTTGCAGTCGATTTCGTTATCGTTAAATGTCAACAAAAGTGCGCTCATGGCGTTCCCGCTTGCAGAACCAATTTCAATTTCAATTCTATATAAACAGGAAGACATCCAGCAAGTAGACTCTATAAAATATTTGTGAATCAATTATAATGACAAACTTAACTGGAGTACACACATAGAGTATATAACTACCAAAGCACAGCGGGCTTCAGGCTTACTACACAAGCTAAGTAACCGGAAATATGGGTTACGGAGGCACACCTTGATAACGTTGTACAAGATGTATATGCGCCCCATCATGGAATTCGGCTGCATATTGACGCGTGTGTACTGGTGGACCAAAACGACGATAAGGGGATTTGGCGGAAACCAGGTAGTGGGGCTCTGGCTGATTGAAGATAAAGAAGGCGATCTTGCTGTTTGGCTGCTGAGAGTTGCTGTGTCAACGTTTATCTGGCTTTGGTTCGCGCTGTTCTGCGACACTGGTGGAGGTGCTGGGACGCAAGCCTACCTAGTGCTCCATACTCCCACTGGGAGCCGTTCATCTAGCTCGGACGCATTGTCACCCATTGCAACTCCCGTGCACCGGTTCAGTCGGCGGCTGATAGGCCTCGCTCCAGAGTTCACGCCTTCCATGGAACCTCGCAAGTGCCGATTACCTCTCCAAATGGCCAACGCCAGTCCGCAACCGGCGCCCCAAGACCCCCCGCCAACACAGCCTTCACAGGTAACCATCTTTCAACCGCTGGTTCCCTATCACTTTAGTGGTGGCGCCCATGAAGACGTGGACGACTGGCTTGAGCACTACGAGTGTGTCGCCAAGATTAATCTGTGGCCTGAACAAGAAAAGCTCTCACGCGCCTATTTCTACCTTGACGGCAGTGCAAAAATTTGGTATGAGAACACAGAAGCCAGTCTGTTAACTTGGGGCGACTTCCGACAACAGCTTGTCGATACGTTCACCAATGTCGATCGACGCGACCATGCGCAACAGCTGTTGGAGCTACGGGTTCAAAACCCCAATGAAAGCGTTACTATGTTTGCTGAAGATATGACTCGTCTTTTTCGTCGAGCTGACCCGAACATGAGTGAAGATAAGAAGTTGAGCTACCTCATGCGCGGCGTTAAGGAGCAACTTATCGCCGGGCTACTCCGCCACCCTCCAAGTACCGTAGTTGACTTCATCAAGGAGGCTACGGCTATCGAGCGGACGCTCCATCAACAATGCAGGCAGTATCATCGAATGTCTAGCAGTGCCCCAATCAATGCTGCCACCATACATGAGGATCAAAGCTCCCTGCGAGACCTCATTAGGGAGATAGTTCGCGAAGAACTGCAAAAGTTCCGGAATCCAGTTGCTCAAACCCCCGTTGCGTCCGTCACTGAACTGGTACGCGATGAAATCCGCCACGCATTTTCTACCGCTGGTCCTGGTGACGAGCACCGTCCCATGAGCTATGCCGATGCTCTGCGACGTTCACCATCTGGTACATCGCCGCCCTATCACCCAGTGCCGATGGCCCCTTGGTCACCGCGGCAAGAGCAGACACTGAGCCGACCTCCAAGCCAACCGACGTACCACCAGGCGTCCACAGCAGCACCATGGACATCGTCGCAAGAAGCGAGGCTCAGACGTCCACCACTCCGAAGAACAGACGCATGGCGCACAATCGATCGACGTCCACTATGCTTTAACTGCGGAGGTGCAGGTCATATTGCCCGTCATTGCTCGCACCGCAGTGATTCGTTCCGCCCTCTTCGAACATGGTCTGACGATCGACGTGCGAACGAAGAATACATACCACGCCGGGAGGACGCCTCTTTCCATGGAGCCCGTTCTCACTTTTACGAATACCGTACTTCTGACGAGGAGGTAATACCTACCAGTCAGCCAGGTTTGGGACGTCAATCCCGCTCTCCGTCTCCCGCTCATTCACCTACGCCACACCAACGTACCTCCGCAGACCTAAACGCAAGAAGGTCACCCAGCCCGTGACGGGGAAACTGAGGGCGGCGACCTCCGGGGGTAAGGTTGCAGGCCATGAAGATGACGACGAAAAGCCCCCATTACACGACGCTGTAAATCTGACAAGACGTGAGAGCGACGACATTGTGACCGCTGACCTAAGTGTTTTTCTTGACGGCCAGAAAGTAACAGCCTTAGTCGACACCAGTGCCGACTTTTCTATCATCAGTCAGGACCTCACCATCCGCCTCAAGAAAGTGAAGACACCGTGGACAGGCCCTCAAATAAGGACGGCAGGTGGTCAGTTATTGATGCCCTCTGGAAGATGCACAGCGAGAATTGACATAGGAGGTTCTTCTTTCGTTGCGTCGTTCGTCGTTCTCGCCGCATGCTGCAAGGATCTAATTATTGGTATGGACTTCTTACGAGAGTACGGCGCCGTCATCAATATCCCAGACAGTTTGATTATATTCCGCAACAGTTCGGGCGCACCTGATTGTACACAGGCGCGACCAAACCAATTGCGTCTAACTGATGACGATGTGGTTCTCCCTCCTCAGTCATGCACGCTTGTTTCTGTGGCAGCCGCTGTCCAGTTTGACGGCGAAGGAGTAGCAGACCGAATAACCTCGCTCCTCTTCACACACGGCATTTCCGTCGCAAGAGCTATCGTCAGTGTCGCCGCTAGACGCACGGACTTACTTCTGACATATTTTAGTGATGAGCGCCGGCACCTTCCAAAAGGCATGGCCGTCGCTTACTGCGACGATATCACAGACGCAGAAGGCTGCTTGGCAGTAGTCGACGAGGCGCCAAAACTTGATTCGACACCAGTTCTTGACCTTAGCACTACTTTGCCTAAGAACGAGCGAAAAAGGCTTCTTGAGCTACTGGCCGAATTCAAAGACTGCTTTTCGACAACATCAAGAGTTGGCAGCACGCCTCTAACCAAGCATCGGATAATTACCGAGGACATGGCGAGACCAATTCACCAAAACCTCTATCGCGTGGCTGCAAAGGAACGCGAAGTGATAAAAGAGCAAGTCGACAAAATGCTAGAAGATGACGTCATTCAGCCCTCAAAAAGCCCCTGGGCGTCACCTGTAGTCCTCGTTAAAAAAAGATGGCAGCCTGCGCTTCTGTGTAGATTACCGAAAACTCAATCAGGTGACAAAGAGAGATGTGTATCCACTTCCTCGTATAGATGACTCTCTCGATAGACTTCGACATGCTCGTTACTTTTCATCGATGGACTTAAGGAGTGGGTATTGGCGAATCGAGCTAGACCCAAGAGACCACGAGAAGACTGCTTTTGTGACACCAGATGGCTTATATGAATTTAAAGTCTTGCCCTTTGGTTTATGTTCAGCGCCTGCTACCTTTCAGAGACTTATGGATACCGTACTTTCTGGGTTGAAGTGGAAAACCTGCTTGGTCTACCTTGATGATGTAGTTTTCGCCGCAACATTTGACCAGCACCTTAAAAGACTAGAGGCAGTTTTACAAGCCATACGGTCTGCGGGCTTGACGTTGAAGCCTGAAAAGTGCCACTTTTGCTATGAAGAGCTGCAATTTCTTGGCCACGTTGTCAGTCACGCAGGCGTTGGTCCTGATCCTGAAAAGATCGCAGCTGTTGCACAGTTCCCGGTGCCGACTGATAAGAAGGCTGTCCGACGATTCCTCGGACTATGTGCATATTATAGGCGATTCATCGCGGACTTCGCACGCATCGCATCACCGTTGACCCGCCTCACGAGAGAAGACGTTGCTTTCCAATGAAGCAACGAAGAGGACGCTGCTTTTAAGAACCTCCGCCAGCGACTAGAGACGCCTCCAGTGCTTGCCCACTTTGATGAGAAAGCCCCAACGATGCTACACACTGATGCCAGCAATATTGGTTTGGGAGCTGTGCTTCTGCAGCTGCAAGAGGGCACAGAAAGAGTAATCGCCTATGCAAGCTGAACACTAACACGCGCCGAGACTAGTTACTCCACGACTGAGAAGGAATGCCTCGCCGTGGTATAGGCGGTCACAAAATTTCGCCCGTATTTATATGGCCGCCCTTTCAAAGTCATCAGCGACCACCACTCACTGTGTTGGTTGACAAATCTTAAAGATCCTACCGAGAGATTAGCGCGTTGGAGTCTCAGGCTGCAGGAGTACGACATGACTGTCGTACACAAGTCAGGAAAGCGCCACATGGACGCCGACTGTCTATCCCGCTCACCCATTGAATCGGCAACTCTGTCCGATGAGGAGGAAACAGCATTTTTCGGTGTGTTTGACTCAACCGCTATTGCACAGCAACAACGTGGCGACCCTGAGTTACTTGCCCTAATTAATTACCTGGAGGGAAGATCTCAGAAGGCACCAACTGTTTTCGTACGAGCGCTGTGATCATTTTGCTTACGGAGCGGAGTACTATACAAAAGAAACTTCTCTTCGACAGGATCTGCGTATTTGCTCGTCATCCCAGCAGCCCTTCGCTCCAAAGTACTCGAAGCATGCCACAAGGAGGTGACTTCAGGCCACTTAGGTTACACAAGAACGTTGGCCAGAGTACGGCAGCGCTACTTCTGGCCAAGACTGACCATAGCCGTGAAACACCATGTTCGTACTTGCCTCGACTGCCAGCGACGAAAGTCACCGCCGACTAAACCAGCTGGCCTCCTGCAGCCCGTGCAGGTCCCAAGAACACCATTCGACCAGATTGGCATGGATATTTTGGGCCCACTTCCTACTTCTACTGCTGGGAACCGCTGGGTTATTGTCGTGACTGATTACCTTACCCGTTAAGCTGAAACAAAGGCTATCCAGAGAGATAGAGCAGCGGAGGTGGCACAATTTTTCATCGAGAACGTTGTCCTGCGGCATGGTGCACCAAGCGTCGTAATTACAGACAGAGGAACCGCATTTACGGCAGCTCTTTTGGAACAAGTCCTCATGCTGAGTGGAACCACCCATCGTAAGACCACCGCCTACCACACGCAAACGAACGGGCTTACAGAGCGTCTGAACAAAACAATTGAAGACATGCTTTCAATGTATGTAGACGTCGAACACAAAAATTGGGCCGAAATCTTGCCATATATCACGTTTCCATACAACACTGCAAAGCAAGAAACAACCCAGATGACCCCGTTCAGCCTAATTCACGGAAGGGAAGTACTAACCATGTTAGATGCCATGCTAGCGCACGAATGCAACGACATCGAACCGGACGCCGAGATGTTTACAGAACGAGCGGAAGAAGCAAGGCAACTAGCACGCCTGCGAATCCAACAACAACAAGAGTACGACGCGCGCCGCTACAATTGTCGCCGCAGAACAGTCGTTTACCAGACCGGCGACAGAGTATGGGTTCGGACGCCCATACGGAAACGAGGACTCTCTGAAAAGCTCCTAAGGAGATACTTTGGGCCATTTCTAGTACTGCGACGACTGAGTGATGTTACTTACGAGGTCGTCCCCGACAGTTCATATAGTACGAGGCTTCGCCAGCACCGTCCTGAACTAGTTCACGTTGTGCGCATGAAGCCTTAGGAAAGGTAGTGACTGCGCAAGACACTTCTTAAAGAACAGAGAAAAAAAACTGCACTACTGGTTTAGCATCGGGGCGATGCTCATTAAGAGGGGGGGGGGGGGCAAATGACGCATGTGTACTGGTGGACCAAAACGACAATAAGGGGATTTGGCAGAAACCAGGTAGTGGGGCTCTGGCTGATTGAAGATAAAGAAGGCGATCTTGCTGTTCGGCTGCTGAGAGTTGCTGTGTCAACGTTTATCTGCCTTTGGTTCGCACTGTAACGCGACAATATTATTCTCGGGAGGCCCTGCTTATAAAACGAAACCTCTAGTTGTCTTGGAGCGAGAAGCACTGCGAATGTGTCTGTCACTCCCTAGATTTGTGGCTATCAACGTACTGTACCAGGAAGCGCACCTGCCTACACTACTTTGTCGATTTCGAATTTTGACCGTACAAGCATTTTTAAAATTTTATAGTTTACCGGCAAGAAGATCTCAATATGCTTTTATCACAAACCCAGACGCCTTGTTTCTTGCTCATTGGCCACGGTTTCACACACCTCAGATAAGGTTTGTACAAGAGAATCTACAAAGTATAAATGTGAACATTAAAAATGTAATTGAGACTAATGACTCGAATTTTCATGTAATTATTGAGTGTGATGATATATTCCCCCAAAACGCCAAGTTACAATCTCTCAAATTTTAGGGGCGAAGCTCCTTAGGGCGTGGGCTGTGCGTCCCCTGTATGTAGCCACCTCTCGTTTAGTTCTTCCAGTGTTCACTAGATGGCGGTAGCGTCCCTTGTATGTAGCCACCTCTCGTTTAGTTCTTGCAGTGTTCACTAGATGGCGGTAGCGTCCCTTGTATGTAGCCACCTTTCGTTTAGTTCTTGCAGTGTTCACTAGATGGCGGTACTTGTATTTGATGATGAAAAGAAGCAAGATGTTATAAACTAGACGGCGGCACTTGTAGTTGATGATGAAAGATGCGAGATGTTATAAAATAGGAATGATGTCACATATGGCAGGTGTCATTGGTGGAAAGCAATCGTTCGATTTAGTGCAGTGACGTACGCTAGGGGGGAGCATTGTAATAAAATCGAGTGGGCAAAATGTACGGAAGATTCATGGTTTACCAGGTTTTCCTCCAGAGCTTCGCCCACTCATCATCATTCACTTCGTGGATATGGCGGCACTTTTTTTAAATAACATAATATTAGATTACTTGGAGCATGCAGAAACTAAAAATATAATAGCCACAGATGCTTCCGCAAATAATCAAAAGGCAGGTGTAGGCATTGCCTCTGATTCGCTTGACTGGTCCTTTTCAGTGAGACTGCCTGATTTTACTCCAGTTTTTGAAGCGGAGCTAGTGGCGATTACTTTAGCTCTTCGAAAACTTCCACCAAATCAAAACAACGCAGTCATAATGACGGATTGCCTTTCAGTTTGTGCAGCTCTGACAGCTTCAGAGAACTCTCGAATTCTAAGCACACTCAAAACATTAGTACCCCCACAGTTGAGACTCCTGAGGTTACTATGGGTTCCGGGACACTGTGGATTAAGATTAAATTAATTGGCCGATTCCTTAGCATGAGCCATACTTGATGGGCCAGTTTTGTCCATACTGCCAGATGTTGAATATATCATGGCAATAAGATATCGAAAATCAGCAATCTCTACTGATACGATAGAAAAAGTAACTACATGGGCAGAATATAACCACCTCATGTTTTCATGGCAAGCCCACTGGAGCCAGTCCAGAAAGCTCGAAGTCTTAATTACTAAATTTCGATGTCGTGTCCCCCCCCCCCTAAACCTGTATCTACACAGAGCTGGTCAAACAACATCACCCCTCTGCGCATTCTGCGGAGAAATGGAATCACTAGATCATTATTTTTTGTATTGTCGCCGCTACGCTATACTTCGAAAAAGGTTACTAGTTATGCCATTTCTGAAAATAGGCGTTAGATTGACGGCGGAAACGGCGCTAAGCTTTGGTGCCTCAGTTTTAGTACATTGCTGCAAGGATGCTTTCAATGCCGTTTGCGATTATATTCAGGCAACTAAGCGTATACCTTTGTGATCATATATAAAAAAAAATATTATTTATTGTTCCCCAGGACAGAGTGAAGTAAACGCAGCTGAGTGTTAATCATAACACCTCGAATCTCAAAATTGCTCAACTTGATTTTTTCGTTTGCTCTTTTTATGTTGTTTTTTACATTAGTCTTATTATAATACGAATTCATTACACATAGTTAAAATGATCAAAGAAAAACTGCACTACCCTTTCTTGGCCAATCCCCCTGAGTGGGTATGAGCCATCATCCCAGGGAAACAAAACAAAACAAAACAATACTCTAGAAGGTCATCTCCCATGACACAATGGGAACTGCGGCTAAAAAGAGGCATTGCGAGGTCGCGCCCGCCGATGACGTTAGCCATGAAGGAGAAACGCGAAAGCCCAAGACACCGCGTCTCGAATTCAAAGAGTTCCAGGCAGCTGCACTAGTGGACGCTTGGGAGGTGAGTGCCACATTGCAAACACACACTTCTCTGAACTCGAAGAACGAGGACAGTGGCCAGAAGGACAGTGGGTAGAAGGAACCGTCCGAGTCCAGGCCTTAGGTGCTTGCCAACGTGCCGTCATGAGTGCCATTCCGAGATCGGCACCGCAAGTATTTCAAATCCAACACCTACAGCGACTGGCCGCGATGTCACTTCATCGCGTCTGAGAACCGGTACACAAGACGGCGCAGGCAGCAAAGATCGCCCTCACTAGGTCAAATCCTTAAAAAAAGATGGGTCACAAAAGATTTTGCCTGATAGGTAAATATTTTATAAGACAATGTATATGTTATTTCATTGGTGACCAACAACTGGCATCTTTTGCTTATTCGCAGATAAATAACAAACAAGTTTGAAGATTAACCATGATGTGTGAGCTCTTTTCTAGCTTTGGGCGGTGAACACTTACGGCCAGCACTGGCCGGGGTTGGGCATCACGACTTACCTGACGCGCGGCGTGACCGCAAAAATGGAGCGACGAAGCAATATTATCAGTGATGGCAGCTTTTTTAACGTGATGGTGTCGAAAGCTTCTCTCATGGAAATTCCGGCGTCGGCGTCGTATGTTGTGAGCAAAAAATCATCTTGTCCGTCCCCTGAATTAGGATTAAGACGGAAAGCTATAAATGTTAGACATTTCCCCGTCCGAGTGAGGATAGAACCCAAGCCGTTTGCGTGGCAAGGAAGTGTTTTATCACACCAACATGCGTCTGCTTGAAATTCAGTGAAAATGACTTCCTCTGCCTCGAACTGTATACCATAAATTCACAGAAAAAGAACTTGCATGCTTTACAAACGCAAGTGAATCCTGTATAAAGCCTTCACAATTCAACTATTAAATATCGAAGTAGTACAGAGTGAAACAAGCGATGTTGCGTCAGAACGCAATATTATCATAACGACTTTGTTGCCCATAGCGGAATAATCAAAGAGAACAGTGGAAGTTCCTGAGACAGGCTGGCCGACGTTTCCAAAGGAAAGCCTATCTTTGTTCAAAGCGCCGTGCCATTTTTCGGCTGTTAGTTTTAAAGGAGTCAGTAGTGACATCATCTCCTGGTGGTTGGCGATGTGCCTGTCGATAATCGCCGTTTAAAAAAGAAAAAACCTACAAGCAGAAAAGTGCAGTCCTCGCTTCATTTACAGTTAGGCGGTAGTGATTTAACTGGGCGTATTCCCGTAAAAACAAGAAGTGATCACATAGAAAGTTCGAAAAGATTTCACGTGCCAAATTCCTCGCATGAAAAGCATTCTACCCACTACACAATAAGAATCACCTCCAAAAGCTTCACTGGCACCAACCACTTTAAGCTTCAATGATTACAATATACTGACAACCATTTCCAAATCTTGAATAACACCATATATACAATAAAGAGTTGGCACTAAGGGATTACGTACGATGAAAACGATTGTTATCGCGTTTGACTTTTCTAGACGAAGATATGTGTTCCCTATATTTCTCTGGGTTTGTCAGATAATAAAATTTAGCTCATATTCATGAGTGGGTTGAGCTACTTTTTCAGTAAGAAAGGGAAAAGCAACATTAATGCGTCACAGTGCAGCCGCAACGTCACCTTCATCGGCTTGTGAACTCGTAGCGGGTGGTGCCGGGAACGCGGCTGCTCACTCGGGCGGTGGATCTCACTCCAGATAATTTATTGCAAGAAAACTTGCAGAGCGTTCACACAAACGTATTTATTGCTACAGTTCATCACAGAGCGACAAAAAGTTGGGTGTTGGTATATTTATGGCAAATTTGGATTCGTTCCTTCTTTTCGACTTCCTTATTTCACACTGGAGCTAAGACCCATCAACTTATGGTCGATACACACTGTGGTTTTAGCCACAAAAGAAGGTGAATAAGAAAGATAACTGGCCCATGGGTCATTTGTGTGAATAATACTCTGTAATTCGGTTTGTTCCAATAACTATTTCTATAGACTCTATTATTGCGAAGAAACAGTGAAAAAATACACCTATCACTCAGCCCATAGAAATAGAAGAAGAAGAAGAAGAAGAAGAAGAAGAAGAAGAAGAAGAAGAAGAAGAAGAAGAAGAAGAAGAAGAAGAAGAAGAAGAAGAAGAAGAAGAAGAAGAAGAAGAAGAAGAAGAAGAAGAAGAAGAAGAAGAAGAAGAAGAAGAAGAAGAAGGAGGAGAAGGAGGAGGAGGAGGAAAAAGAAAACCTAGAAGAAGAAGACAGGCATGCGGATGTTTACTACTCATAGAGAAATTTATAGGCGAGGATAAAGAATATTGACCTAAATTCTTTAACATTTCAGTCATTTATAGAAATATTCAGTATGAATATTTGTTGTATTACCTATCCCTAGCTTATACGAGTATATGCGAGGAAACACCAAAAAAATTTCACCTAAGACTTGGCCAATCCCTTCTATTGAGGAGAAGAAGAGGTTCGCACGTTGAAAGAGGACGAAGGGGCCTAGCCACGAGCCGCAGCGTTGAGCACCCAATTTTATTGAATTCTTTACACGAATGTGACTTTCCGCGATATATTGTTGATTGGGTAGCAGAGTTTCTAAAATCGAGAGAATTTTATTGTGCAAAGGATGGATGTCACTCATCTAAATTCAAACAGCAACGTGGAGTACCTCAAGGGGCGGTCCTATCTCCGCTGTTATTCAATGTGTTGATGAGCTCAATTCCCATTGAACGAGATATCACTGTCTACATTTATGCAGACGACATTGCATTTTTCGTTGCAGACAGTGACATTTATTCTTTGCATCAAAAATTGCAAAAGTACATGTATTCTCTTGAAATTTGGCTGCATTCAATTTCATTGTCTCTAAACATCAGTAAAAGTGCGCTCCTGGTGTTCCCTATAGCAGATTCTATTCAAATTTCAGTACTTTATAATCAGGAACCGATTCCACAAGTAGAGTCTATCAAATATTTGGGCATTATTTATAACGAGAAACTTAACTGGAGCCCTCACATAGACTATAACGTGGCAAAGGCACAACGAGCTTCAGGCTTATTGCGAAGGTTGAGCAACAGAAAATATGGGTTACGTAGACACACCTTATTAATGATATATAAAATGTACATGCGCCCAATACTCGAATTTGGGTGTATATTATTTTCGGGTGGCCCTACGTACAAAATTAAACCGTTAGTTCTATTAGAGCGAGAAGCGTTACGGTTGTGTTTGCGACTCCCCAGGTATGTCGCTATTAATGTACTATATCAGGAAGCTCGCATACCAACTATTCTTTGCCGATTCCGTATCTTAACAGTACAAACATACTTGAAATTTTACGGCTTATCAGCGAGACGGTCTGCATATGCCTTTATTAGTGACCCCGACGCCTTCTTCCTCGCTCACTGGCCACGCTTTCGTACTCCCCAGATTATTTTTGTACAAAAGAAACTTGAAAGCATAAAGGTGGATATCAGATCGGTAATTGGAACCAAAGCATTAAATCACAATATTACGATAGAATGTGATGAAATTTTTCCCCCACTATCTAAGTTTCAATCTTCGAGTTACTTAAATGACAGGTTAGAAGACTACATAGCTCATGCGGAAATAAAGAACATAATAGCCACAGACGCTTCTGTGAATAAAGAAAAGGCAGCAGTAGGAATCGTCTCAGATTACCTCGGTTGGTCATTCTCGGTAAGACTACCAGACTTCACTCCGGTTTTCGAAGCTGAGCTCCTGGCTATTATTTTAGCGCTACGAAAACTTCCTTCAAACGAAGAGAGTGCAATGATAATTACTGATTCTCTTTCGCTGTGTACTACTCTCACAGCTTCAGAACAATCAAGAGCTCTAGCGACATTACAAACATTAGTTCCACCTCATGTGAAGTTCCTGAAGTTAGTCTGGGTCCCGGGACACTGTGGCATACGGTTGAATGAAATAGCCGATTCACTATCTCGAGCCACACTTGATGGCCCTGTGATCTCGGTACTACCAGAATCGGAACACATAGTGTCGATCAGATATAGAAAATGGGCTATTTATACGGATATTATGGAAAATATTACTAAATATACGGACTATCAGCACCTAACATACCCCTGGAAACCTCAGTGGAGTCAATCTAAAAAGTTAGAAGTTATTTTAACCAAATTTCGATGTCGTGTCCCTCCATTAAACTTTTACTTGCACAGAGCTGGTCTGGCGATATCCCCCCTGTGTCCATTCTGTGAAGAAACGGAAACAATAGAGCATTACTTTATAACATGTAAAAACTATTCATTAATTAGGAAAAGACTTTTAATTGTTCCGTTTCAAGCAGTAGGTTTAAATTTAACTGCAGATAATGTTCTAAGTTTCGGTGCCTTTAGCTTGGGACATTGCCACAGGAGCGTATTCGATGCTGTATGCAATTTCATTCGAGAATCAAAGCGCATGTCATAATAATGCCTGCTTAAATATATTTCTGAAGACACTTGTCTAATTTTGAATGAAATTTGCATATTCATTTGATTGTGACCGGGTGAGATAAGCTCGATTGTCTGGTCTACTCAAAATTTCTGTCTTCCACTGTAGTATTACCTCACCTTTTCTCTTCTTGATTCAATCTTCAATTATTTGTTTAGTTTAATATTCCTTTTTAGTTAATTATTATTTTCTATTACATCATTAGTTTTTTCATTAAGGATAAACCTTTTAATATATCTCATATAGGATACTTCTAGATTTCATGGCCAATCCCCCATAGTGGGTATGTGCCAGTGCGAAGGGGCAACAACAACAACAACAACGAGCCGCAGCAGCTGCACCCGCTAGTGTGCCAGAACGCCGCATGTGCCCGTTTTGGTCGGACGCTTGCAGGATCTCTCTCGAGGTTCCACCGAAGGACCGGCCTGTCAGCCTGTTCCTGGAGAGAGGATCAGGAGTTCGAGCCTGCTGCTGACTCCAGAGTGTGCGAAGGGGCACCCCGTTCGACGTCCAGCCGAGAAGCAGCCCGAGGATCCCTGTGGCAACCGAATTGTGCCGTTTCCGCTTCATCGTACCGGAAGTGCAACAGCAGCCATGTTGCACAGCACTTCCTCATGGACGGAGCTGTTGTTGCGGAGCCAGCGTCGAACCTCGCCTGTCCAGAATCTCCGCAAGTCCAAGATCATCATGATGGTAGCGGCTGGCCTTCTGGTCCTGGTGGTGATCTGCGTCGCGCTGGGAGTCGCCCTGCGGCCCCGTACCGAACGGCAGGTGGACCTCAGCCTTGAACATCCGGCTATGGCCCGCCTAGCACTCGCCAACTTCTCCTTTGAAAACATCAGTGCTTCGGCGGCGGCTGCCGGCGGCGGCTCTCCCGCCGGGGCCTCGGGAGCAGTGGGGCGGCAGGAGGCCCTTCTCGGGTTCGTCGTCTGTGAGACTAACAAGACGGGCGGCCGCAAGCCAGGCGACGATTACGACGAACTAGACAAGATCTAACTGGTCAGTGCTTTTCCCTCCCCCTCCCTCTGCGCTGCAGTTTGGAACGTTTGGTCATCATAGCGTCTTTGTCTTCCTCTCTCGCGCCAACTTCTTCGCCGCCCCACCTTTTTTTCTTTATACTTGCAGCAGCCCATGATGTCTCGCGCTGCATCGTTTCCTTTTCCATCTTTTTAAAGCTTTTTTCTTATCCCTCCCTTTTCTCTCTCCCCCTCTCTCTCTCTCTCTCTTTTTTTTTTTTTTTGCTCCTCGCTTTCCAATGCTTCGCATCGCATCGCGTCGCGCGCTGGACATGGACTCCTCGCTACAGTGTTTTGAAGACCACAAATGCCCGCACTTTTTGTCTTGGATCGTGGACTTTCTGCTTTGCGATTTCCGCAACCGACTCCTTTTTTTCCCTTGGACTCCGCACTTCGCACCATCATGTTTAGATATTTGGCAAAGAGTCGAGTCGCCTGGCATATATTTTTTTTTCGGACTGTTTACTGCAGTGTTCAAGGCTAGCATGGCCCCTCGCGTTTGTTTTTTTTTCGCGGGCCCGCATTACGATGGCTGAGAGTGCCACCCCCCACCTTCAACCATGGTTTTCTTGTGGGATTAGAAACTGCAGTGTACCAAACATCGGACTGCGTGTGTGCGTGTGCTTGTTTTTTTTCAACGGACATTGTCTCAGCGTTTCGTCCAGTGTCCAAGACTGAGTCCTTAGCTTCCACCCCACCCTTTTTTTTAGGACTCTGCTACAGAGGCGGCTACGTCTTAACACTAAGACCTTTGCATATTTTTTTGTGCAGAATGTGGCGTTGCAATGGCTAGCATTTGGTAAATAAATGGAGCTTTTTTTTCAAAAAAAAAGTTATGGCATATTCACGGGGTGAATGATCATGAATGGGTGAAGCTCCGGAGGGATTCATCGGTAAACTGTGAATCTTCCGTGTAATTCGCCCAGTCGATCATCATGTAAAGACGTGAGAAATGCTGTGTGTGTATATACACAAGTCAACTTTTATTTGTTCTTAGACGATGGATGGCTTGCGATGTCCCTTGCCTCGCGCGCTCGCACATCGGGATTCTGTCTGCGTGCGCGCGCTGCTGCCGCCTTGCGCTCTCTCCGCTGTGCAGCCTTATCCATCCGGCGACTCCGAGCGCGTGCCAACAGTGAACGGATGGATGGATGGATATGGCTGTACCCTTTAGATCGGGCGGTGGCTAGCGCCACCAAGCCGTAACACCTAATGAACCAAAAACTATATTTATTTTTTTCCTTAAAAAGTGAGTTTGAGGATTCGTACTTTGCAGTGAAGAGTTTAATTTTCACTCGTGTCTTGACTTTAGCCACCAATCAGATAACCTCCTTCTGGTTAAGTCTACCCGCTTAAAGTTTATTTTGCCCTCCCGGTCCCTAAACCCCAGTGCATTGAAGAACTCTGCACCATCATCCTGAACTATAGGGTGAAGCCCTTTACAGAACATTATCAAGTGTTCGGCAGTTTCTTCTTCCTCTCCACACGCACTGCATACTGTGTCTACCCCTTCGTATTTGGCCCGATATGTCTTGGTTCGCAGTACTCCCGTCCTGGCCTCAAACAGTAGAGAACTACCCCGAGTATTATCATAGATCCTTTCCTTGGCAATTTCCTGCTTAAAAGTTCGATAGATCTCTAGTGCGGACTTCTTAATCATGCCCATTCTCCACATGTCAGTCTCCGTTTCCTTCACTTTCTTCTTAACCGATAGTTCTTTTTGGTTTGGCCACCTGCTGTTTTCTAAGTATTTACCAGTCAACTTCCTGGTTCGCTTCCTCCATTTTGTATCGACATTCTTCATGTACAAGTAGCTGAAAACCTTCCTAGCCCAACGCTCTTCCCCCATTTCTCTCAATCGTTTCTCAAATTTTATCTTGCTGCTAGCTTCCCTGCCCTCAAATGATGTCCATCCCATATCACCTTGTACTCCCTGATTTGGTGTATTCCCGTGAGCTCCTAAAGCAAGCCTACCTATTCCACGTTGCTTAATTTCTAATCTTGCTTGAACTTCTGATTTCATGCACAAGACCGCATTGCCGAACGTCAGCCCAGGAACCATGACCCCTTTCCATATTCCTCTCACAACATCATACCTATTGTAATTCCACAGTGCCCTATTTTTCATGACTGCTGCATTCCTGTTACCTTTAGTCGTCACGTATATTTCGTGTTCCCTCAGATACTCGGTCCCATTGCTTATCCATACGCCCAGATATTTGTATTTATCTGTTATCTCTAGCGTGACCTCCTGTATTCTAAGCTCACTACCTTCGTTGTCATTGAAAATCATGACTGCTGATTTTTCCTTACTGAATCTAAAATCTAACCTATCTCCCTCATTACCGCAGATGTCCATCAATCTCTGCAAATCTTCCTTGTTGTTGGCCATTAGCACTATATCATCTGCGTACATTAATGCTGGTAGTGCCTGATCAATAAGTTTTCCTTGTTTGACTAAAGAGAGGTTGAAGCCCAGTCCACTTCCCTCTAATTTTGCCTCTAATCCTTGTAGGTACATCATGAATAATAAGGGTGACAGGGGGCACCCCTGCCTAAGCCCCCGTTTTACCTCTGCAGGCTTGGATACCTGTTTTTCCCACCTTATAACTACCTTGTTACCTTTATAGATACCCTTTAAAAGATTAGTGACTACATGTTCCACGCCTAGTGTGTCCAGTATTCCCCACAATTCCTCTTGAACCACGCTATCGTACGCTCCCTTGATATCCAAATATGCTAGCCACAAGGGCCTGTGTTCTTTTTCTGCTATTTCGATGCACTGCGTCAGTGAGAACAGATTGTCTTCCAACCTCCTGTGTTTCCGAAACCCATTCTGCAGTTCCCCCAGCACCCCCTCATCCTCTATCCACGCCTGCAGTCTTTCCTTTATAATTTGCATCGCCAGTCTGTAGACCACTGATGTCACTGTTATAGGACGGTAGTTGTTTATGTCAGCTTTTTCCCCCTTTCCTTTATATATCATGCTCATCCTGCTAAGTTTCCATCCATTGGGAACTTCACCATCGATTATTATTTTGCTCACTGCCTCTCTCAAAGCCTGCTTAGACTTCGGACCTAATGTCTTTATCAGCCTAATTGGAATGCCATCTGGGCCTGTTGATGTACTACTAGGAACCCTTTTCTCAGCCCTTTCCCACTCTTGTTGTGAAAATGGAGCCATTGCACCACTTGATTCGACCTTGTCTATTGTGGTGCATAAAGTACTTCTTTGTTGAAATTTTTCTGTCACCCTTGTTCTTATATATTCAATAGCTTCGTCCCCTTCTAGCCTAGCACCTTGGGCTGTAGTTATAAAACTCTGCTCTAGGCTCGTCTCATTTCTGAGGGAGTTTAGATGGTTCCAAAATTTCGCAGCTGCCTTTCTATCTTTTTTATGTACTTCTGCCAGCCACTGAGCTCCCTTCCTTCTAATCTTTTCATTGATCAGAAGGGATGCATCCCTTCTACAGCTTAGAAAGGTTGCCCATTTTCTTTCAACATCATCTGTCGGTTCACCCCGCTGCTTAGCATGTCTGTGTTCCCTAGAGGCTTCCTGACGTTTCGCTATGGCTCTCTTAACTTCCTCATCCCACCAACTTTTGGGTTTGTGTCTTCTTTTCCGGGGTGATTTGTCACGCGTCTTAACAAGCTCTAGCTCAAAGAGTCTAATTAGATTCGTGTATGTCCACACTGTCTTGTTATCCTCCGTGATTACTTTCTCAATTTGTTTAGTGGCTATTTCAATTTGCCTTTCTGGATAAAAATTTTTTATCGGATTTTATTACAACGCTCCCCCTAGCGTACGTCGCCGCACTAAATCGAACGATTGCCTTCAACCAATGACACGCGCCATATGTGACATCATTCCTATTTTATAAGATCTCGCGTCTTTCATCAACTACAAGTACCGCTTTCTAGTTTATAACATCTTGCATCTTTTCATCATCAGCTACAAGTACCACCATCTAGTAAACACTACAAGAACTAAACGAGAGGTGGCTACATACAGGAGACGGTACCGCCATCTAGTGAACACTGCAAGAACTAAACTAGAGGTGGCTACATACAGGGGACGGTACCGCCATCTAGGGAACACTGCAAGAACTAAACTAGAGGTGGCTACATACAGGCTACAGGGGACGCACAGCCCACGCCCTAAGGAGCTTCGCCCCTAAAAGGAAGCGAAGCGAAGATGACACCGAAGCGAAGAAGGCGATCGTTCCTGCAGTGGTTGGCGCTTTCGATTGCACGGCCTGTGAGAGGGGATGGGCCACACTCATCACCTTTGGTTCTTTATTAGCGGTAGAATTTCTTTTTGCTGATTTTTCAGGAGCCATCAATGCCGGTCTCCGGCCCCGGCCAGGGCTCGCCCTGGTCGGCCAGTCACCCTGCTGAATCGGTACCACTGGAGTGTTTCCTCAAGAACGGCGTAAGCAGTTTGCCGGTCGCGCTTGTGCCCACTGATGGTGGACCCATTCGGTTGAGTGAAACGGAGGTGTTCCAAGAAGAACTTCGCAACATAAGCGGTCATTTTCTGGACATCTCGGAGGTGAGGCGTTTCGGCAAGACTGGCACACTATGCATGTCTTCAAATATTCAATGCTTGACAGACTTACTGGCTGCCACGAGATTTGCGTTCATTGCTGTTCGCGCTTTTATCCCCCCTCATCCTGCTTGCGTGAAGGGCATTGTTCGTGGTGTTCCAACTAGCATTAGTCCTGAAGCATTCTTAAAGATGGTCTCTCCAGCTGGCGTGACATCTGTCTACAGATGCACCAGACCTGTAGGTGATACGCGAGTCCCTACTGAAAGCGTCATCGTTACCTTCGCTGGTCTCACACGCCCCTCTGAACTGAAGGCCTGGCCTTATCTATTCCGTGTAGAGGCATTGACACCTCACCCACTGCAATGCCGTAACTGCTGGCGATTCGGACATAGCGCTAATGCTTGCAGGTCCTCATTGAGATATGCGAATTTCGGTGGGGCACATGCCACATCAAATTGTCAGGTAGACAACTGCAGGTGTTGCTTATGTGATGGAGCACACACAGCCACGGACAATAGCTGCCCTGCTCGAGAACGTGAAACACAATTTCTAGATATAATGGAGAAACGCCGTTGTTCTTGGTCGTAGGCAACTTCCTTCATTAAAGAGCGCAAAGTGGGTTACGCTGCTGCTACGTCACGCCAGTGTGGGTCAATTGAAGCGACGGTCGCTTCCGCAGTGTCGGCAGCGATAGATAAGGCCATGCCGATGATTATGGAACGGCTTTTCAACACCTTCGCTGAAGGTCTGACCGAGATGCTCGCCGCCAGGTTAAACAGCTTTATTCCCTTCTTCGCTGCACACACTGTTACGGTCCAGGGTGAAGCTGAGCACCTCGACAATGAACAAAATAATCGGCGTCAAGAAGATGTTACCCCTCAAACGCTCGTCAGCACTCAGTCACCGACCCCTGTGGGGTCCAGTGGGTCGTTTGTTGACATGAGGCTTGGTAATATGACTCATAAACGACACAATGCTCCATTGTCTCCAACCAGTTTGCCAACGTCAAAACCAAAAAGTTATAACTGATACCAACAATGAGCAGGACGTTTTGCGTTCTGCAGTATAGTCAACTATATTAAGTCCATCATAGCGCCTGTAAAAGTTCTTCAGTGGAATTGTCGCTCCGTATCTTCCGCTTACACAGGTCTTATTTATCTCATACAGCAAACAAATTCTAATATAATTTTACCTCAAGAGTCTTGGCTTTCAGTAAACCAAACATTTACTCTGAAATATTTTTGAACTTTTAGACTGGATTGGCCAGGTATAGGAGGTGGACTATTGGTTCTAATATCTTCAAAAATGTGTCATCATGTTACTGTAACTTTTGAACATATTTGTCCGGATTGCGAATTATTAGGAATAGATTGTTTGTTACCTGACTCCAACAGGATTACAGTGATTATTGCGTACTTTCCAAATGGAGTAAGACGCACAGATCACCTAGATTGTGTTATCAAGAATTCTTCGTCAAATTCAATTTTATTGGCTGGGGACTTTAACTCACATCACACTTCTTGGGGGCGTAAAACAGATGGCTGTAGCAAAAGATTGTGGAATTGGTTGCAGGATAATAATGTTCGCTGTCATAACTCTGGACAAGTTACCTTTCTACGCGGGATAAGCTCATCAACATTAAACCTAACATTTTCGTGTGGCCAGTTTATGATTTCATCGTGGGAAACGTTTGATAATGGGACGAGTAGTGATTATGTACCAATTACCTATAAAATAATGCTACCACAACTTACCTCTGCTATCCGGCAACAACGGTTCACCAACTATAAAATATATAAAACTGTTTTAAACTCCGCGCTCTCGTCATTGAGAGGACGCGTCAGACAGCAACGAGCTGCTTCAGTCGTAGCGTGTCCAAGTGACTCTATCCAGCCGGCAGAGTTTTCTGTTAAGTACGGCAGCACACCCTCAAATTCAGCTTGGTGGAATGAAGATTGCACGCTTGCGTATAGGTGACGTAAGGCTGCTTGGAAACGTTTACGCCACAACCATACTCCGAAAAATTGGGTTGACTATAAATTCCACGCAGCGCTGTTTAAACGTACAGTTGCAATAGCTAAATATAAACACGATTCTGACTTACATTCGCGTTTATCAAAACCTGATAAAAGATCTGCCCTGTAAAGGTTTTTACGGAACAAAAATCGACGCAGGTACCAGCATATTCGCAATCAGTAGTGCTGTCTCCTAAAGAGACAACAGATTTGTTAGAGGGCATCGCGAAAGGACTTCAAGCGCGTTTCGCTTCGTCATGCTTGAGACCTGTGACATTAAAAAGCGCAACCTCGGACTTTCGGGAAGTCACTATGGCTGAACTGGCAGATGTCATACTAACTGTAAAGCAAGCGGCTCCCGGTCCAGATGAGATTACAAACTCTATGATTAAATTAATATTTAATTCCCATCCCGAGGAGCTTTTGAATATTGTTAACTGCTCCTTACAGCACACATGGATTCCAAGCGCATGGAAAATTGCTAAAGTTGTGTTGCTGCGAAAAAATCCAAGCCTCGGATATGTCCTGGATAACAATCGGCCAATTCCGCTTACTTCAAACCTAGTTAAAATAATTGAAAGAATTCTTCATAGAAGGCTCAGTGAATTCATCGCTCGTCAGGACATCCTTTCACCAAGGCAAGTAGGATTTATACAGGGGTGCTCTATATGGTCGGCTCATGTTGATTTGGAAAGCCGAATTCGCCTTGCAAAAGTATCTGGTGAGCTTTCTGCATTAGTCACGTTAGATATCGCAAAAGCCTACGATAGTGTGGAATACAGTACATTAATTTCAAGATTAGTGGACTGTGAGGTTCCCAAGTACATTATATCTTGGGTTCAGGAGCTGAGAGACAATTCTTTTGTTGCCACGAGGGAATTACTTCTGCCTCATATAAGCAAACAAGAGGTGTTCCGCAAGGATCAGTCCTGTCACCTCTTTTATTTATTATATTATTATCATCTATTCCCGTTCATAAAAATGTTCCTCTTTACGTCTACACCGATGATATTGCTTTTTTCTCGTCATCCCGAGATATCAATAGTTTATATCAAATCTTAGTCATATTTGAGTGAGCTTGAAGTATGGCTTGGCGGGCTGTCTTTTTCACCAAATGTTATCAAATGTGCTCTGCTTGTATTCCCTCTATCCGTTCCCGTATTTCTTTCACTGCATTATCGAAATGATCCGATTCCACAAGTAACAGCGCTAAAATATCTTGGTATTGTTTACGTGAACAATTGAAATTGGCAGCAACAAATAGAATCAAACACCCGTAAAGCAGAAAGCGCCGTGAGATTGCTCCGCCGGTTTTGCAATAAGAATTCAGGGATGCGCAGGGATACGTTACTTATGATATACAAACTTTACGTACGCCCAATTCTGGAGTTTGGCTGCGTTCTGTTGTCTGGAAGTGCTGAGTACAAATTAAGACCTCTTATATTCCTATAAAGGCAAGCTCTACGGCTGTGTCTCGGGCTACCTAGGTCTGTCGCGAATAGCGTGCTTTATTTGGAAGCTAGAATCATTCCACTTGATGCTAGATTTCGACAGCTTACTGTGCAAACATTTTTAAAACTTTACGATGCGCCCCTCTTCTGTTCTCAGACAGTTTTCATCAAACATCCAGTTTCTTTCTTTCAGCGCCCGTGGTTTCGTTATCAAAGACCCCAAGTCATTTTCGTCGAGTCTCTGTTATCAAATCTTCACGTTTCCCTCCGCCATTTAACTCCCCAAACCCAATGCTCGGTGCCAGTTGACTTAATTTTCGATGATACTTTTCCGAAAAATGCCAAGTTACTTCCAAAGCATGTTCTGGAGGGCCTGCTTCAAAACCATCTCACTCATTTTCCTAAATACGTAGTAATTTCGACGGACGCAACGCAAAATCTTCAGAAGGCTGGAGCAGGAATTTTTTATCATCAGCTTAATTAGTCTTTTGCGCTCCGATTGCCTAACTTCACACCAATATATCTCGCAGAATTCCTAGCTATTACATTGGCTCTTCGAAAACTAAATTATCAGCAATCAAAAGCTATTATTATTTTGGATGCTTTGTCTGTATTTACACATCTAACGTCCGCAAAGAAGTCTCCTCTTCTCAGGATATTTTGGTCTCTCGTACCGCATAGCCTATCAGAAGTTCGGTTTATTTGGGTCCCCGGGCATGCTGGAATTGAGCTAAATGAAATTGCTGATTCGCTCGCTTCGGCATCTTTAAATTTCCCGGTGGTGCTAGTAGCTCCACAGTTTCCTTTTATTACTGCCGAACGATTCAAACGCCTGTTAATCTTAAGAATCAACGAAACGTCGCTTCTACAATCTGAAGAATTTCGGCACTTTCAATTCACATGGAACACCGCAAAATGCCTTTCCCGTCAATCTGAGGTGACCCTCACAAGCTTTCCCTGTAGAGTTCCTCTGTTAAATTTTTATCTCAACAAATCAGGATTTTAATTAACTAACCTATGTGTAGTTTGCAATGAACCCGAAACAATAGATCACTTTCTTCTCACATGCCGCCGCTTTGCCTCACTGCGCCGAATAATTCTTGAAAAAGCGATTGGTATGCTCGGATTGCCAGTCAATACATCCACCCTATTATCGTTTGGAGCCAGCCAGTTGGGTGTGGGCCGTAGTGCTATTCTGTCAGCGCTACATAAATTCATTCAGGCAACCGGAAGGATACGCTGCTAGTGGTACTGCCAGATATATTCAATTCTTTCTCCTCCTTCGTCATTCTTGTTAATTGTTTTATATATTCTGGTTTATCGCATTCTTCTGCAATTTGTTCACGTTTTTTCAAAGGAACATTATTATTGTTTCTATCTAATTTCTCTTTATTTTTTAGAAAGCGTTGTAAAAATGATCTATCAAGACGTACAGTGTGAACAATCCCTCATGTGGGTATGAGCCAAGATCTCCTAGGAGACAAGACAAGACAAAACCGAGGATCAAGCAATCAGGCCCAACTACCGACTTCGAGAGCAGACCCCCATTGCAGCCAGCGTGCCGCTCCAACATCAGCGCTAAGCCGCATCTGCAGCATTTCCAGACCTGTCTGGCAGAACAGGCTTGGAACCAAGAAAGCTCCAGAAAGACCTGCGAAGCCCTTGTGATGTTGACGACAGATGCGGCGGCGAGGCGACATTGCCGCTGCCTGGGTCATTCAAACGGCTTGAACACCTGGAGTGCCTTGTGCCTGGGCTCTCATCGGGTCTCTTGCACGAGGATCGAACAGGCTACTCACGAAAAGGTCGAGGACCACAAGATAGCCGTAATCAGGCGTGGTCGTCGGCTCGTTGCAACGGCGAATACATTGCGTCTCAGCAATGGTGCTACTGTCAACTCGAAAGGGTCGGGAGCATATCTTTCCGACATGACGACGACGAATAACACGTCTGTACTCCAGGAGGTCGTCTCCGACGATAGAATGAGACCCGGAGCTAAGGTGAAGCGTTGCAAGGTCGTGCCTGCCGATGACGTTGGCCATAAAGGGAAAACGCCGAAGCCCAAGACCCCGCGTCTCGAATTCAAGGAGTTCCAAACAATTGGACCAGTGGGCGCTTGGGAGGTGAGTTTCACAATGAGAAGAAGACGCTTCTCGGAGCACGAACAATAAGGACAGTGGCATGAGAAAACCAGTCAATCATGACCAGACCTGTTGTGCCGCCGTCGTCAGCAACGAGTGCTTGGTTGTCAAGAAGAAATCACCATCAAAGTTAGGCCTTAAGTGCTTGCACGAGGCGTCATGACTGGTGTTCAAAGATCGGCATCGCAAGTATTTCGATCGGGAGACCTACAGCGATTGGTTGCGATGTCACTCCATCGCGTAGAAGAACCGACCACACAAGAAGGCACAGGCTGCAAAGATCGCCCCTGACTAGGCCAACTCCTGAAAAAAGATGGGTCTGAAAGATATTGCCTGATAGGCAAATATTGTAGATATAACAATGTATTTTTTATTTGATTTTTGACCAACTATGGGTATAATTCGCTTATTTGCAAAATAAATAACAAACAAGTTTCAAGAATAACCATGATGTTTCAACTTTCTTGCTTTGGGTGGCGAATAATCATGGCCAGAACTGGCCGGAGTTTGGCATGCATGGACTTAGCTGACGCTTGGCCTGACCGCAAAGATGGAGTTACGAAGCAATCATATCATTGACAGATTGTGTTTTGACGTGACGGGGGTGTCAAAAGCTTCTTTCGCAGGAAATTGGGTATCGTTGTCAGCGTGGTATTTTTTGAGAAAAAAAATCATCTTGTCCGTCACCTGAATAAGGAATAAGTTTGAAATATAAATAACTTTAAACATTTCCCTGTCCAAGTAAGGATCGAACCGCAGCTGTTTGCTTGGCGAGGAGGGGTTCCATCACACCGCTATGCCTCAGCTTGAAATTTAGGTAAAATACCTTCTTCTGCTTCTAACTGTATTCCTTAAATTCACTTAAAGCAATTGCATGCTTTAGAACACAAGTGAAACCTGTATACATCCTTCACAACACAACAATAAATATCGAAGTAATAGTGCATGAATCAAACGAAAGGGTGTCAGAACGTGATATCATCATAACGACTTTGCAGCCTCAAGCCCGCCACACATAACGACAGATGCACACGTAACTGCACAGCGGGATAATCAGGGTGAGCAGTGGAGGTTCCTCAATCAGGCTGGCTGACGTTTCCAAAGCAGGACCTACCTTTTTCAAAGGCGCTGCATCCTTGGATGTTAGTTTTAAGGAGTCAATTGCGACGTCATCTCATGGTGGTTGCGAATGTCCCTGTTGATAATGGCTATTCGAAAAAAAACTATTAAACAGAGGAGTGCAGTCCTCGCTTCATATCAAGTTAGGTGGTAGTGATTGAACTGGGCGTATTCCCTTAACAACAAGAAGTGATCGCATAGAAAGTTCTAAGAGATTTCACACGCGTTTTTCCTCGTGTGCAAAACATTCTACCCACTACACAAAAACAATCGCCTCCAAAAGCTTCACTGGCATCAACCACATTTAACTTCAATAATCACATTATACTAACAACAATTCCCACTATTCGAATAGCACCATATATACAATAAAAAGTAGGCACTTAGGGGTTATGCACTATGAACATGATAGTTATCGTGTTCGACTTTTCTACACGAAGATAGGCATCCACCAATGTGTGTCTGGGTTTGTCAGAAAATAAAATTTAGCTCATGTTTAATGAGGGTTTGTGCTACATTTCCGGTGACAAAGGCAATGTAACAATTCTGCGTCTCGGCGCAGCGGCAACTTCACCGTCATCGGCACGTGAACTTGTGGCGCGTGGTGCCGGGGACGAGGCTGCTCACTCGGGCGAGGATCACACTCTAGAGGGTTTATTGCGAGAACACTTGCAGAGCGTTCAAAGAAACGTATTTATAGCTACAGTTCATGATTCTGGGAAGAAAATTTGGGTGTTGGTATATTTAGGGCGAATTTAGATTCATCCTATCCCCTTCGAGTGCCTGATTTCACACCGGTGATAAGACCCGTCAACTCATTGTCGATTTCCACTGTGGTTTTTACCAACAAAAGAAGGTGAAGAAAATTGAGAAAACTGTCCACGAGTCGTTCTTGTGACTAATAATTTGTAATTAGGTTTTTTGTATTAATAATTCCTATATCATCTACACTTGCGAAGAAACGTTGGCATAACTGACCAAAGACTCAGCCCCTCTCCTGGATTTGGTATGAGCTATGAGAAGAAGAAGAAGTCATCCTTATCATTGAGGGCTTCTAAATTTGTTAAATTTCTTTTTTTCTTTTTATCTAATAAAATTACCATCCGTTTATTCATTTTCATTACAATTATTTACCTACTTTATTCGTAAGTCACCTTATATATATATATATATATATATATATATATATATATATATATATATATATATATATATATTTATTTTTATTCTTCAAAACTTCACAATTCGTTTACCCTATTATAATAACCACCGGTTTAATGGCCAATCCCGCATAGTGGGCACGAGCCAAAGCATATAGAAACAAGCAAGCAAGCAAGTAAGCTTCTATCCGTGTTGCCCCTGTGGCCTCTGTGTCTGTGGAGATGTTGACTGAATATTGAATGGTCTTAGTTCTGAGTTTTATTTTACAGTCTACAGTTGATTTTTTTTTAATTTACCCTAGTCTTTTGTGCTGATGTCGACCAATTCTTCTGGCCAGGCGCGATCCGCCTGGTCGGCGTCTCTGTCACCTAATGAATACCCATTAGAGCTATCTTTTCACAGTGGGTTAAGCAACAATCCTGTCGCACTTGTGCCTACAAATGGATGTTTCATCAGGCTCACAAACCCCGAGGCTGTCCAAAAGGAACTGAAAACCACATCGAACTACTTTTAAACCATCACCGACGTGGGGCAATTTGGACGAGGTAGCATAGTGTGTAGGTCAGCGGATTGATTGATTAATTGATTGATTGATTGATTGATTGATTGATTTATACGTAGGGTTTAACGTCCCAAAACCCCTAATGATTATGAGAGACGCTGTGTTGAGGGCTCCGGAAATTTCAACCACCTGTGGTTCTTTAACGTGCACCCAAATCTGAGTGCACGGGCCTACAACATTTCCGCCTCCATCGGAAAAGCAGCCGCCGCAGCCGGGATTTGATCCCGCGACCTGTGGGTCAGCAGCCGAGTACCTTAGCCACTAGACCACCGTGGCGGGGCAAGGTCACCGGACCAGACCCGTGTGCAGGATCTGCCTAAGTGTACTTCGTTCGCGTCAACCTCAGTGAGTGCTTTCATTCCGCCTCACCTTGCGTGTACTAACGGCCTCGTAAGGGGCATCGACTCCAAGCTGAGTCTAGAAGAGACACTAAACAGGCTTTAGAAATCAGGCGTAATTTCCGCGTACCTTTGCAGTCACCAGATTCATATTGAGAGGATACTAACCGAATCTGTCACTGCTACATTTATGGCCAGAACTTCCCGCCAGAAATAAAACTATGGCCTTTTATCTTTTGCGTGGAGCCCCTCGCTTCCCATCCAGTCCACTGTAAAAACTGCTGAAAATTCGGCTATAGTGTGGGAAGATGTGAGTAAAATCTTCGTGGCCACGCCTGCGGGCAAAGCCACTCCTTAAGCGCATGTTCAGCAACATCAAAGAAGTGCTGCATTTGTGGAGGGAGTCACACCGCAGACCATTCCTAGGGCTCTGCTCGCTCTCAGGAAATAAAAATCCTAGAAAGTATATATCACTGCCGCTGTTCGTCCAGGGAAGCTATTGATATTGTTCAAGACAGGGCCTTCGGCTATTCTGGTGCAGCAGTGCGACACATTTCTAGTCTAGACTTCAACCTCTCACAAGCCTTATAACCTGCCGTCAAAAACACAATGGCTAAGGCAGTGGATAAGTTAATATCGAACCTCAGTGACTGTTTACCGCAAATCCTTTCAACTCAGATGACGCAAGGAGTGCAAGGTCAGGCATATACAGTTCCTCAACAATCAGACACCATTGACGCCACCAAACTACATAGCATGGTGCTGGATAAACTGTCTGAATGTGGACATAATGCTGAGCAACCTGTTCCACAGCTCCAGCCAGACCGTTGTACACCTCAGCCAAGCACAAGTAATCCAACAGATATAGAAATTGAGATTTGAGCTAATAAACGCATACGATCGCCTATCTCTGTGGACCTGAAGTCAACAACTAAAAAGAGTGAGTTTTTGATTGCAAGAAAAGATACTTTGAAAGACAAGGCATGTGCCTCTCGGTGCGCTCAGCACCATAGGTAAACTAAAGGTACTTCAGAGCAACTGCCGTTGTATATTCTCAGCCTCAAACGACTTACAATACCTTTCTAACCAACTTAACCACAAAATTATAATTCTACAGCAAACTTGGCTTACAGCTGATAAAAACTGTTAGTTTACTGAATTTCGTTCTTTTTGATTAAATCGTCAAACACGTGGTGGTGGTTTAATTATACTAGTATCAAGTAAATTATCTCATAGGGCGAAAATTTCTTTCATAATGTCGAACCCTGATTGTGAAATAATAGCATTAGATTTGTACATTCCAGGATACCACCCTTTTACAATCATGAGTTGTTATTTCACCCGGACGTGGTGGTCTAGTGGCTGTGGTACTCGGCTGCTGACCTGCAGGTTGTGGGATTGAATTCCGGCTGCGGCGGCTGCGTTTCCGATGGTGGCGGAAACGCTGTACGCCCATGTGCTCAGATTTTGTGCACGTTAAAGAACCCCAGGTGGTCTAAATTTCCGGAGCCCTCCACTACGGCGTCTCTCATAATCATATGGTGGTTTTGGGACGTTAAACTCCACATATAAATCAATCAATCAATCAATCAAATTGTTATCTTCCCATTGGTGTGCAAAGTGCAAGTCACCTTAGCAGTGCTTTGGCAGCCTGTAAAAAGGAAACGGTGCTCACAGGTGACTTTAATTCTCACCATCTGTCTTGGGGCAGAAAGACTGACCTGCGTGGTAGACGGCTGTGGGAGTGGACCATTAACAAAAGTTTCTCGTGTACAAATAAAGGGCACGTAACATTTGTTCGAGGTCAGACTCAATGAGTGTTAGATTTGACGTTTTAAACCAGTGTGATTAATGTTTTCTCACTCTCCGTGCTTGACTCTGCAACTAACAGTGACCATCTTCCGGTAATTTTTTTTAACATTGTGTGTCCAATAACAACTTTAGAGCTGTAACTTCTAGTATTGGGCAACTATAAGAAATTTCGAACCTGTCGGCGTTTGGCCATTGCAAAAATTCAGAATTACAATGGTCAGGAAATCGCATCGAAGATCGGCTCCATACTAGATGGATTTCAGAAAAATTCAGAGTTCGTTATTTTATCGAGTAAACAGCCATCCTCTCGTTGGTGGACTGATGAATGAACGCGCGATCGGCGAAGACGAAAAGCCGCTTGAAAGAAACTTCTGCTTAATCAATGTCCAACAAATTGGATAGACTATCAGTTTTTTGTCGGTATATTTAAGTGCACTGTTAAACACGCGAAAGAAGGATATGACAGTCGGCATTTTGATTATCTTTCAAATCAAACAATAAGCCTGCTTCGATTGCGTATCTGTGGTCAACAAAGATACTGCCAAAAACTTTACTTTCAGAATCATGTATCTTGACGCCGCAAGAGATGAACTCCTTGATGGAAGAGATAGCTCAAGGTTTAGAACGTCGCTCTAGTACATATCTCTCGACTATTCGTACCATGCAGGTATCTATGCATGAAATAACAGAAACTGCTGTGTCGTAATTGACTGAAACTGTGCTTTGTTTACCTACTGCCCTGGATGGAACTACAAATTTCATGTTAAAAGAATTACTTCAAGAATCGCTTAATATTCTTTTAGTTATTGCGAATTATTCGTTGAAGAACTCATGGATACCGAAAGAATGTAAACTAGCTGAAGTTATACTGTTGGTGAAGAAACAAGATGGCAGGTACATAATGGACAACATATGGCCAACTTCCTTCACATCAAATCTGGTGAAAATGACTGAGAGAATTATCCGTGCTCCAATCAATAGATATTTTGACGAAACGTCAATTCTAAGCCTCTGTCAAACTGGGTTCAGGACTACGTGTTTTATATAGAATGTTCATGTTGATGCGCGCTCTGTATTTTTTTAGTGAAATCATCGCTCTTTTGAGGTGCCTCGCCTCCCCGTCTTATGGTGATGGCCGTGGAGCATTCCAGAGGCCCGCCTGGTCACAGGTTCTCACACCCGTCAACCACAAGGAAGCTAGCTGGCTCTCCCAATGACACTGAGGACACCGATCTCTATTCTATGTCGGAAGACGACACATCCAATGGCAACGTTATACCTGTCCGGGGTAAGAGGGCGAAGAGAAGGACGGCGAATACAGCAGCATCAACTCCTGCAAGCAATGCAACTGTACAGTCAAGGCCAGCGAGATGTCCGCACGTCATCATCTTCATGCCCGAAGATCCATCGAGCAACCTACGGCTTCTGAACAGGCAAGCCCTTTCCGTTACTCTCGAATGTGCGGTGCCACATCAAATTAAGGACATACGAGTAAACCCAAGGAAGAACATTCTCGCCATAGACGTGCACGATGTGAGTGCGCTAGGACAGCTGCAGCAAATGACTGAGCTAGGTGGCATTAAAATGCGCCCCTTTATCCCGATGGATGATAAATCAATTGCCGGTGTAATTTATGACATCGACATTGCAATTCCTAATGCTGAGTTTTCTACCCTCATCAAGCCTGCAAACGAGGTAACTGTCATTGCAAGTGCGGCGCCTTGGAAATACACGCTGCGGAAAAGTGTTTTTCAAGGGAGATTGTATACCGTCCCACGTTGGACATTTCCGACATCCGGTTCGACCATTCATCCAAAAGCCACTTCAGTCTCATTAGTGCTTCAGGCTAGGGCACGTCAAGGGCATATGCCCCAACTTACGACTGTGCACCTGCTGCGCTGAACCTCATGGTGAAGACGCCTGTCGGGCGACTACTCTGAAGTGCGCCAACTGCAGTGGTCCTCATGCTGCCTCGTCGAAAGACTGTCCTCGAATCCAAAAGGAGCGCGTGGTTCTCAGACAAATGACCCGAGACAACTCAACACACAGGGAGGCAGCCGAAGTAGTCCGGCGTCAGCGTCGACGTTGGCATCATCGAAAGTCTTCATAGAATTCACATTCCCGAGACGCTCCTTCCCACTCTTTAGCGGTTTCATCCAGTAGCGCCGAGAAAGGGCCCACCCCTTCTACGAAAGAAACAGAGAAGCCTCCTTCTCTGGAGGAATGGCCCACACTCCTGACGCGCTCTTCTGCCAAGGAACCTCTTCAGGTTGTGGCCACACCAGAGCCGTCTCTAGCCATGGAATATTTGCCTAAAACTGATCCTCAAGTGATCTCTGTGCTGCGTTTCCTCATAGAAGCCATCCGAGCGGTATTAGTCGACATGAAGACACCATCTGATCGAAGCGCACTTGGACTATTGGACGCCCTAAGCCCAGTGCTTGAATCTCTCAACTAGGAAGATGGCTACTCACACCTCATCATTTCGTAAAGAAGTCAAGGCTGCATCCGTCATCCAATGGAACGCCAGAGGACTAAAATCACGCCTTTCAGATTTTCGTCAGTTTGTGTTTACCAACGTGTTTCCAATCGTCGTCATTTGTGAACCCAATTCATCGAAACCAATAAGACTGTCGGGGTACGAAGCTGTCATGTCTTTTACGAACGGTGCGTGCAGCAAAATCATCGTCTTTGTTCGTCGTGAACTGACGTATGTTGTGCAACCAATTGCACCTCACGATGACAATCAATATGTCTGCATCACTGTGAAAGAGAACAAACTGATGTTTACTCTTATAGGCGTTTATATATCGCTGTCGAATAATCTCGATTCCAAGAGATTAGCGGATATTTTGAGAGTTTGTCCTGCCCCATGGGTCATCATAGGTGATTTCAATACGCACAATCACGCATGGGGAAGTACGCGGACAAATGCAAGAAGACGCAGGTTAGCAAACATCGCCTACAACTATGGCCTTACTCTCCTGAATGACGGCAGCCCCACTTTTCTTCGAGGGGTGACATACGGCAGCTGTCTCGACCTTGCCTTTGTCTCCAACTCCCTCGCGAGATACGTCAAGTGGTTTCCCGATGTTGAGACACGAGGAAGTGATCACATTCAGATCTACCTTTAGATAAAAGGCTTGTCTAGTTATAGTCCATTAACGACAATTCGAGCAGTTCAACGGACCAACTTCAAATCTAACATGTAAGATGCTTGCAGCGATGGCCTACGATCTGGTTTAGAGGAAACAAGAGCACAGTGCAAAACGCCACTCGCACGGTGACGATATCTCCCACACGAAACGATTTAGATATAGAGTTGGAGCGACTACGAGCACTGCGACGCCGGGCGGAGCGTCGGTATCCGCGTACAAAATCAATTCACGATCTTAGGGCAGCCAGGAGGATGCAAAAGAAGATTCGGCGTCGCATGGATATATTAGCGTTGGAACGATGGACAACGTTTTGCCAGTCACTAGACCCTCGCAAGCCACTCTCACACATTTGGAAAACTGTGCAAGGTCTGCGTCACCCTACGGAACAGCGCTTTCCATTCAAAGTGCTCGCGCTATTTCAATGCAGGCATGGTGGTGGTGGTGGTGGTGGTGGTGGTGGTGGTGGTGGTGGTGGTGGTGGTGGTGGTGGTGGTGGTGGTGGTGGTGGTGGTGGTGGTGGTGGTGGTGGTGGTGGTGGTGGTGGTGGTGGTGGTGGTGGTGGTGGTGGTGTTGCAGCAGGCAGGGTTAGCCTGGCCTGCATGGCCGGCAATTGTTCCGCCTGAGCATCTCCTGAATTTGGAAAATGTCATCACGTGTCAGGCAGCCCAGTGTCTCGCAGGAAGACTAACAAAATTCGTTGCACGTTCCTCCTAGTTGCCGCGGGTCCTTCAGCAAAGATGACGTCATCAACTGTGCGGTGCCTATGACAGCCTTTTCGCAAGGTGCGGATCATCGCTGCTCTTTGCACATCAAACTCTGGGCAAATCCAAATGAAATGTTCATATCCCCGATGTCACCACAGAAGGCACAGAACGGGGAAGCGTATCTCCTAGTCTTGAATGACCAGGCCGGGGTGTATGCGGAGCCGGTTCTTATGCGGTACAACAGCGTCGCTTCTTAACGAGAAAGTTCATGAATTACACATGCTTGGTGCGGAAACTTGTAGATCGCCTTGAAACGATTGCGTATCACATCTTTGTTGTTCTGGCAAGTCTTGGGAGTTCTTAATTTTGTAAACGATGTACGTGCTTCGCATGCAAGGGCATCAGCCTTTTCATTGCCCTCAATGATAACGTGGGATGGGATCCACTGGAACTTTATATTAAAACTCTTGACATTTAGGTGTTTGATTAGTGCCAGAGATTGCCTGATGAACTTTTCTTGAGGTAGGTCACGATGCAGTCTTTGTAGCGCCGATTTGGAGTCCGTCAGCACTACAACATCTCGTGCAGAAAAGGATCGCAATTTTCGCAAAGCCGCCGTGATTGCAGCGCTTTATACCGTTGTGGACGAAACCACGCGATCCAGGCGGCCCGACCATGACACGCCAAGGCAGGGTATGCAGAAAGCCGCTGCGCAGCTATCCGTTTGTGTGCACACTGATCCGTCGATGTACACTTGTAGGTGGCTGCGGTACATGGTGCTCAAGTGGTCCAGCGCAAGAAATTTTGCTTCCGCGGCTGGAATGGTGCGCTTCGCTGGTAGATTGGGTACGCTGAAGTTACACGCAACATCTACAAAGGATCATTGCCGGTCCATAGGGCACCGTTTAGGCAGTTTCAAGCCTAAATATCGAAATGTGTTTAGTGCCGCGTTGAAATGTGAGCCAGTTCTTGTTCTTAGCCGCTGGAGAAGCGCCGTGCCTGCGAAGGACTCGCCCAGTCTTGACAGCTGCGTCAATAAGGCCTGAGACGCCAAAAGGCGGAGCGGAAGAGACTCGGCTTCATTGGTGACCTTCGTGTTGGAAGCCACCTGAGGGACTCCCAAGACATCGATGTCGCAGGCGATTTCTGTGCGCAGATCGCCAACCAAGCCACTCGTCCAGATTCTCCAGTGAACGGTGACGTCCCCCGTTCCCGTGACTACCACATGGACCTTCCTTTTACAATGGAGTAGCTCGAGGCGGCACTAGCTCTCTGCAGGCGTTCAACTTCTCCGGGCCTAGATAGTATTCCGTACCGAGCCTTGTGAAACCTTGGGGAAGGTGCAAGGAGAGAACTGTTGAGCTTCTACAAGATCTTGAGGCAGGATGGCAATGTTCCTGATGACTGGAAAGTAAGCCGCTTGTTACCCATCTTGAAGCAGGGCGATTCCCCACTCAAACTCACCTCATACCACCCAATAGCACTGGCCAGCTGCCTAGGGAAGATAATGGAAAGGATGATACTAGGCCGCCTGGAGTGGTATCTTGAATACTACAGGATTTATCCGAATTCAATGGCTGGTTTCCGACGCGACCGCTCTTCTATTGAAAATGTCGTTGATCTAGTTTCGTACGTTCAGCACGAAAGATCCCGTAAGCGACTATCTGCAGCTTTGTTTCTAGGTGTGAAAGGCGCTTATGATAATGTACTACATGAAGCCATTTTGGGTGCTCTTGCGGTGGTTGGCCTTGGTGGTCGAGTCTTTCGGTGGATTTCGAGTTACCTGGCTGCAAAATCATTCTTTGTGTTAACAGAAGATGGCCCAACAACGCGACGCTATACTTCCAGGGGTGTTCCTCAAGGCGGAGTTCTTAGCCCAACGCTATTCAATCTTGCACTAATTGGCCTTGCTGAATACATGCCAAGCACCATTAAAATCTCAATATACGCAGACGACATCTGTGTCTGTACTTCGGCAGTACTGAAAGTTGGGCGAGTTGGTACACAGTCATTCATTCATGACTTCTTTGCGCAAACACGTACACAGATGTGTGCAGATGTGTGAACTCTTCAATTATTTGTTCTTGTTTTGTGGTTCTTATCATGACGTAGCGCTGAATAATCTTTCTTTAGGTTATCTCGTTTGTTCTTGGATCCACCGATTGGGGGGGGGGGGCGTGTGGGCTACGTGAAGATTTAAGTACAGTTCGTTGTTCAAAATAAACTAGTTGTGAGTTTGCGCCCATGCTTTTTGCCTCTTTTCCTTGTGTCCGTGTACGTGTTTGCGCAAAGAAGTTATGAATGTGTACTTCGGCAGTCACACGTCCTCAGATACGTTCGCGGCTTCAAAAAGCAGCAACTATGATTGCCAACTACTTCTTAAAACAAGGTCTCAGCATCTCACCAGAAAAATGCGCGCTGGTGGCCTTCACTCGCAAAGAAATGATCCCTTATGTCATCTCAATCTACGGGTGACCGATTTCTTACGCCAAAACCCACCGGTTTTTAGGCATCATTATTGATAGAGACCTCTGTTGGAGTCCGCATGTGGCCTATATGAAGAAGCGGCTGACCACTATTTCCAAATTGCTCAAGTTCCTGGCAGGAAAGACATGGGGGATGTCAGTAGACACAATGATGGAGTTCTACAGAGCCCTCTTTTTCGGTTTCCTCAAATATAGCTTGCCCGTGCTTAGCAATACCTGCAAGACCAATGTTCGTGTTCTACAGGCAGTACAAGCTCAAGCGCTGAGAGTGTGCCTCGGTCTGCCCAGATGTACGTCAACGGAAGCAACAATTGCAATTGCTGGTGACTATCTGATACAAACTCACATTGTTGTAGAAGTCCTGAGAACGCACATCAGACACTTCGCACGTGCTCCCTGTCATCACCTTGCTCTGTTGCCTACAGATAGGCGCCAAGCATCGTTCGCCAAAATGATTGTGAAATACAACGATAAACTTTCCTCGAACTTCACTCCTGCATCTAAACCATTCATACCGCCTTGGTGTCTTATTCGACACACAGTGCATCTTAGTGTACAAGGGATCCGGAGGAAATCTGAGTTTTCGTCGCCCGTGCTGAAACAACTCTCTTCTTCTTTTGCACGAGAAATATTCAGACAGCATACATGTATACACCGATGGTTCCATGAACCACCAGTGTTCGTCAGGGGCAGTAGTTGTCCCAGCAAGAGGTGTTACTATCAGCTTTAGGACTGACCACTCCACGGCATCTACAGCAGCGGAGCTAGCTGCTTTGAGCGCTGCACTTTGTGTGGTCAATCGAGAACCACCGCAACAATGGTCGATTTTCAGCGACTCAAAGGCTGCCCTACAATCTGTGCTATCAGCACTGCGTCGCGGGCCATACGAACAGCTTGTTTTCGAAATTCGATGCCTTCTCCACACTTCACACGAGAAAGGGCATCATGTGACGCTTCAATGGCTGCCAAGTCACTGTGGCATCATAGGAAACGAACATGCCGATACTGCTGCGCGGGCAGCCCTTGAAGGAACACGAGAAGAAGCCATACCACTTTCGCGGACCGATGCTGCCAGTAATCTTCGACAACTTGTGCGTGAAATCGCGTTTTCACTATGGTGCCCACCAAGCATCGATACAAATTGTCAACACCACCTGTACTCTGATGGCTCTCCGCATGCCCACTGGACTCAACCGAAGAAAAGCCACCCTTCTTCATCGCTTATGACTAGGAGTGGCATTTACAAAGTCTTATTCCTTTGTCATAGGAATGGCCGACAACGCTCTCTGCGATGTCTGTCATTGCGAAGAGACGCTACACCACATCCTGCGTGACTGTTCGTTGTATGAAATCCAGAGACAGTCACTGGCGTCCGCTTCTGCGCGCATCGACAACAGCCAAATGTCTGAGGACACTATTCCATCAAATGCCCGAGAAAAGACATTGCAACAGAAGGCGACGAAAGCTCTGTTGAAATTCCTACGTGACACGGACTTGAACAAGCGACTGTAACAGCAATGTCACACACCGCGAAAGACAAGACTGGACTATGAGTGTGCGCACGTGTGCTGCCGAATGTGCTGTGTTTCTCTCTTCCCTCTCTGTTCTCTATCTTTCGTCTCCCCCTCCCTCTCCCATGCGCAGGGTAGCAAACCGGCTGTCTATAGGCTGGTTAACCTCCCTGCCGTTCTTTTTCCTCTATTTTCCTTCCTTCCTTCATGTTGATTTGGAAAGTCGTATACAAATCAGCCCGACAGGACCACAAATACGCAGCGTTAGTTACTGTGGATATCACTAAAGCATACAATACTGTGGAGCATGGTGTTCTGATAGGTCTAATGGAATCCTTCGATTTTCCAGCATACATAGTAACGTGAATTCACAAATGGTTTGATTGATACGTGGGGTTTAACGTCCCAAAACCACCGTATGATTATTATAGATGCCGTAGTGGAGGGCTCCGGAAATTTCGACCACCTGGGGTCACAAATTTTTTTGGACAGTAAGATTAATTGTTTCAAAGGCGGCTTTTCGTCGACTATGCACACACAAACGAGAGGACTACCGCAAGGCTCAATGATTTCCCCAGTGTTATTTATTGTGCTATTGAGCACCATTGCACGTAACCAGGACATAAAACTTATGTTATGCAGACGATATCGTGTTCTTTCCCGCGGCAGACACCATTCAGGCGTTGCACGACCACCTGCAGTCTTATCTTAACACCCTGGAGAATTGGCTTGATAAAAATCACTTACTGAATCCGAATAAATGTGCCCTTCTTGTTTTCCCCTTGAAATACCCCGTGCACATCTCATTAGGTTACCATTCTGAGGACATACCACAGGTAGAATCTAATAAATATCTTGAGGAAACGTATAATACATCTCTAATCTGGCACCAACACATTGAATACATAACGGTGCACGAGCCGTCGGCATGTTACGTATGATGAGCAACTACCGAATAGATATAAGAAGAGGTACACTAGTAATGTTATATCGAATACATGTTCATTCTATTCTGAAATTTCGAAGCGTGCTTTTCTCTGCTGCTCCAGCCTACGAAGTCCGGCCTCTCATTTTTTTCGAAAGAGAACCGTTACGCTTATGCCTTGTTCTCCCTAAAACAGCTTACAACTGCGTTTCATAATCGAGAGTTTCTTCTCTTTCGTGCAAGTTTTGTATCTTGATCATTCAAACGTTTTAAGAATTTATGAGCCACCACTTTAGCAGTCCGAGACAGTATACATATCCTCTCCGGAGTAATTTTTGGTGTTAGATGGCCACGGTTTTACACCCCACAAAGTATATTTGTACAACGTTTACTGGACGCGCTTAATGTACGTATCAGCGAGATAAGGCTGACTAGCAATAATTCACCCCATGTGGATGACATTTTCTCTAATAATGCAAAGTTACTCCCCCATGACACTCTAGATGGTTTATGGCAAGAACACTTGCAGAACATCAACGCAAATGTAATTATTGCTACAGATGCGTCACAGTGCAACGAAACGCCAGTTGTTGGTATATCCAGCCCGAAATTAGATTGGCCGTATTCGCTCCAACTATGTGATTTCATACCCGTTTTTGTGGCTGAGTTTCTGGCAGTTGTACTCGCCTTAGGAAAGTTGAACGCGGAAATTTCATTGTCTGTTAAAATTACAGTTTCTCTGTATATTCGCGCTGCACTTTCTGTTGGTGCTGAATCGCACATAATACAGGCGTTTTCTGCAATAATACTCCTCCATTTGAGAAAATTGAGATTATTCGAAGTGCCAGGTCATAAAGGGTTGCTCTTAAACAAAATGGTCTATTCTTAAGTGAAGTCAGCAATAAGTTGGCCAATTTTACCGTGTTTTCCACCATCCGCCTATGTAACGGCTGTGCGATTTCGCAGGCATACCATTAAGGAAAGCTCCGCAGGTACATCTCTCACAAAGCCGACAGAATATCGGCTTCTATTATATCCCTGGCGCTGATCTTCTTTTGACAAACGTAAACTAGAAGTCGCAATTACGAGGCTCTGCTGTAGGCTGCCGAAACTAAATTTCTACCAACACAGGTGTGGTCGGGCTCTTTCTTCAATGTGCGCTTTCTGTGGCGAGCCTGAAACTATAGATCATTACTTTTTGACATGTAGGCAATTTTCTACAGCTCGTAGATCCAAGTTAGAAAATCCTTTACGTGCAATTGGAATGAATTTATCCGGGCCCGTGATTCTGTCCTTTAGAGTCTCTATTTCTGTATTTGCCAGTGCAAAAGTTTTCGAGGCAGTGTGAAATTATCTGAATGAAACGAAAACGCTAACAAACTAATATTATTCTTCTGTGTCGACATACGCATAACTTCTTTTTTTCTGAGTTAAGTTTTGTTCTAGGTTATTTTTATTACTATTACAAAAATATTATAGTAGGTAGGATCAGTGATCATCAAAATTTCATTCTGAAAATTTAACTTTTTCATTTTAGAAATTCCTCTAATATTAAAGTGAATATACTTTATAAGACCATACAATTGTTGGCTGATCACCCACAGGGGGTATGAGCCACAAGTGAAGGTAAACAAGAACAACACTTCGCAGTGCAGCAGCGGCTGAATCGCGTGACCTGTCACGCGCTTGTTCCATTCGATCAACTAAGCTGTTGCTTCTTTTTTCAGGTGTCAACGACGGCATGTGAAGGAATCGGTGCACTTTCGTTCGAAGCAGCAGGAAAGCAAGTTCGATGGAAAGACACACCAGCCGATTTCGCTCAGCAGCCTGCTCAAGGTCGATCGGCAGGATCTCTGTTAGCTAAGATTTGGTTTGCTTTTGAATTCTCGTGTTCCTTGTTAGTATCTCTACACTGATACGTTGTTGCAGCCATTTGGAGGTCAGGAGAGTCAGGATATTCTGATGTGTTTCTCATCACCTGGTCAAGGGCACTCCCCTTCGCTGGCCTCGCAACCGGTCCAGTATTGGCCGCTTGATACCTTGCTACGCACTGGAGACAACTACGTCCCTCTGGCTCTGGTTTCTACAAATGGGGGTTCCATTCCAATGAAGAATCCGAAGGTGATACAAGTGGAGCTTCAGAAAGCCTCGTCGCTCTTCCACAAGATCAGTGAGGTCCGCCAGTTCGGCCGAGGGGGTATCCCGTGCTGCTCTACAGACCAGGATTGCGTCCGAGAGCTTTTGAATTGCTATGAATTTTCTGCACAGCCGGTGAGCCCGTTCATTCCAGCTCATTTTGCATGTACGAAGGGCATAGTCAGTGGGATGGATACGAGTCTGGCATCTGATAAAATTCTCGCCTTATTTTCTGTAGCTGGGGCAGTTTCAGTCTATCGATGCACCCAAGCGACTGATAAAACAAAATTACCTACTGAATCGGTTCTAGTAACTTTTGCAGGAAGAGTCAGACCAACAGATATTAAGGCATGGCCACTAATCTACAAAGTAGAGTCTCTTTCCCCGAAACCTTTGCAGTGCTCGGAATGTTGGCGATTTGGCCACCGCATGAAACACCGGCTAGATGTCGCCTGTGTGGAGTGAATCATGACAGCCGCGATTGCAAATCTGATGACCAGAAGTGCTGCTTGTGTAATTGAGCGCACCCTGCAGAATGTGCTGAATGTGGCGCAAAATAAAGAGAAATTGGTGTTCTAGAAATCATAGAACGCAGGCACTGCTCTGAGAGGGAGGCGGTAGCAGAAATGCATAAAAGATCGAAAGGATACGCAGGCATAACATCCCGGCACACAGCTGCAATGGATGCATCGCTCAAAAAGTCAATAACTAAGGCCATTGAAAAGTCTACGGAAAAGGCAATGCCGCGTCTGGAAGCTACTCTTTTTGAAGCCTTGGCTAATATGTTAACACAACAGCTGACACAAATCATTGGTACAGTTTCTTAGCAAAATCGGGGTTCACAGGCTCTGTTGATTTCAAGAAGCACAGAGGAGAAAAATCTGACAGTTAATCACAGATCTCTCTCTCCGAAAGCAGAACCTTCTAAAAATATAATTCAGGCTGAGTCACAACCTGTGACAGATGATTCAAGAGACTTTACAGATATGGACAATGAATCTCAAAAGAATCTGAAACGTAATAGCTCTCCCCCTTCGAAAAATTCTCGGAACTCAACATCCAAAAAATACCAGTCAAAGAAGGACTTCTTTGAGAACCTTTAAAAATTTGATTTCTTGGAAAACGATATTCGGGATCAGGCAGTTTATACTGCTGGTATAGCATCAAAATAGGTTCACTAAAAATTCTGCAGTGGAATTGCTGGTGTATTTAGTCGGCAGCTACAGATTTACAGTATAGTTGTTCGCGATTTGCTCCCGACGTAATTGCCATTCATGAAACATGGGTCGCTAATGGTGAAAAATTTTTACCTGAAAAATTATCGATTAATCCGGCTGAATTGGCTGAGCAGGGGTGGTGGTCTGGATTTCTTATTATCAACGAAGCTTAGTCAAATAGTCAAGATATTGTATCAGTGTATGAATATGAATTATGAAATTCTGGTGTTGGACATAACACTACTATACTGCTCGCCTTTTTCTTTTGCAAATGTATACTTAGCTGCAGTAGTTCAGGACACGAGATGCCTCGATATGATGTTAGCTTCATGCAGAAAAGAAATATTACTGTGTGGTGATTGCAATTCACACCATGTGTCTTAGGGCTTCAGATCTGATGTATGTGGAAGACGTTTGTAAGTATAGACGCTTGATAAGAACTTTTCCTCCTTGAACTCACACGGTGATACATTTGTTGGAGGTAACTCTAAATTGACTATTGAGTTCACCTTTTCTAGCTCCACTTTAGGCATATCCTCAGCGACCACCTTCCCATTAGTTTTGAAATTAAATTCCCGAGGTTTAGTTTGGCTGGGAAAATTTGTAAATTTTTCTAAATTAAAAAAAGACAAGATCTACGTTAATTTTAGAGGAAATGTAGGAACACATTATAGATATGAGTCTATGTGCGGTATGGAAACGATCATTAAAAAATTCAACGTTTACTATAAATGCGAACACAGTGGGATCTTTAAGCTCATGGCAGAATGTAGAATCTGTCAGGGGGTATATGAAGTGAAACGTGGCTTGGAAAAAGCTGTTAAGTAACCAATTCCACAAAAATTGTTGTGTATATAAATTCAAGGCTGCTAATTTCAAGCGCACAGTGCACAAAGGAAAAAAAGGCTATGATATGAATACATTTATTACCTGTCTAAGTCAAAAGATAAGAAAGTGCTTATCAGGTTTTTGCGTGCAAAAAAAAATTATTTCAAAGGCAGAAAGCATTCATTCCACCATTATGTCTCCTCGCACACTCTCCGATTTCTCGCACAATATGGCTAAAGGCTTGTAAACCAGGTTATGACAATTATGCCAAAGCTCATGGTGAAATTAAGGGTGGATGATGATTTCCAGGAGATATCTTTAGCTGAACTGGCGGATGTGATAAAGAGCTTACCGCCCACTTTCTTGGACCTGATAAGGTGACCTCTGCAATGATAAAAGCGTTCTACGAAATATCTCCGCATGAAATCCGTAGTATACTTAACTATTCTCTGAAAAATTTTTGGATTCCGGCAGATTGGAAGCTTTCCAAAGTAATTCCGATACTAAATAAACAGGGAGTGTGGTTTGCTCCGGATAACATAAGGCCTATTTTATTGACGTCTAACCTGGTCAAACTTATAGAGAGAGTCATGAGTACCCGTATAACGAACTATATCAATGAACACACAATAATAAACCCCAGACAAATGGACTTTAGATTGGTATACTCCATTTAGTGTGCACATGTGGAAAGTCGCATACAGCTAGCTCGGCATCTGTGCGAATACTGTGCACTAGTCACTCTAGACTTAGCTAAAACGCACGATAAAGTGGAGTATCATATCCTAATCCAGCAGATGCAAGACTATTGCTTTCCAAAATATGTAACATCATGGATTACAGAGTTTGTAAAAGACAAAGAATTTTATTGCTTTTCGGGTGGATGCTCTTCTAAAAGATGTAAGCAGACACGGTGTTTACCTCAGGGCTTAGTATCATCCCCTGTTCTATTCAATATGTTACTAAGTTTCATTTCAACTCATCGGGCTATTCAAGTTTATGTGTATGCAGATGATATGGCTTTTTTTTTTCAACAAACAATGATCTGCACTCATTGTATCAGGCATTACACAATTACATGAACATGCTAGAAGCCTGCTTGACAATATCCATATGTCATTAACCGTCAAAAAAGAGCGCTTCTGCCGTTCTCTTATAAGAATCATGTCAACACTCATCTGACGTATCATAACGAGCTCATTGCCCAGGTCGATTTTCTGAAATACCTAGGCATTGTATATAATGGAACGCTAAATTGGAAAAGCCACACAGACGAAGTTGCCTTTCAAGCGTCACGTGCCTTGGGGTGGTTAGGAAAATTGGGAAACAGAAAAACAGGATTGCGAAAGAGTTTATTGATAATTATTTACAAGATATATTTGTGGCCTATTATGGAATTCGGTTGCGTATTATTTTCTAGCAGCGTGGCATACAAGATGAGACAGTTAATCTTATTAGAAAGAGAAGCTTTGCGTTTGTGTCTTGGATTCCCCAAATTTGCTGCAAATAATGTTTTTTTTTTTTATGCGGGAATGCGTCTTCCACCTTTGTTAACTAGGTTTAGAATACTTACAGTTCAAACTTTCTTAAAATATACAAGTCACCTCTGAGACAAGCGTTTTTATTCAAAAACCAACCGCATTCTTCGGAACACAATGGTCTAGACTACACTCCCCTCAAATTAGGTTCTTCCATGGCACTGCTAGAACTTCTGAATGTAAATATCTATCAGATTACCTTAACGAAAATGCCTATTTCAAAACTTGATATTAAATTTGATGATATTTTTGCCTCTAATGCGAAACAACTGTCCCTTCAATATTTAAATAATTCATTACAAGATTACTTGACTGATCTGTCCATAAACAACATTATTGACACGGATGCATCCGTTACAAACGAAAAGGCTGGAGTAGGCATCTTCTGTACTTCTCTCGACTGGTCTTTTTCAGTACGATTACCAGATTACATGTCTATACTCATCGTTGAAATATTTTTCTATGATTCTAGCACCTCGTCAACTTCCTGCAAGCGAATCAGAAGCAGTTATACTTACTGATTCTCAGGCTCTCATTATGCACTGCAATATCTACAGCAAAAAATTTGACAATATTGAGTATGATTAGTAGTTTATTACTAGCAAACCTGAAAAATTCCACTTGCTATGGGTACCTGGCCAATGCGGGATTTATCAAAATGAGATGGCAGAATCGTTAGCCAAAGCATCTTTAAGCGGACCACTCTTACCTACTTTACCTGATTTCGCTTATGTAACAGTACTCAGATATAGAAATGCTTATTTGCACAAGGAAATAGAATAATGATCATTGGGTAAAGTCAGAGACTTCGTACATCTAAGATTTTGCTGGAACAAACAGTGGTGTGTATCTCGGCAGTAAGAAATTACAATCACCACATTACGATGCAGAATTCCAAACCTAAATTATTACCTACATAAAACTGGACTTACAGCATCTCCGTTATGTCTCTTTTTCAAGTAATTAGAATCAATAGATCATTTCTTTTTGTGCTGTCATCGATATTCTTATCAAAGGAAAAGATACCTGGTCGAACCAGATAAAAAGCTAGGTTTAAAAATAAACGTGGCAGTAATTTTATTCTTCGAAGGGATTACATTAGGTTATAGCCACAAAGAGGTTTGCTCTGCCGTGTGTGCGTACATAATGGCAACAAAAAGATTACCTAGTTAGTCTATTGTTATTATTATTTTCGGCTACAAGACTACCTGAATGCCTGAATCATAACTAACTCACTTGATGATCCTGCCGCCTGTTTCTTGGCCGATCCCCCTTTGTGGGCGAGTGCTAGCAAAGCTAAAGGCTCATCATCATCATCATCATCAAATGGAGCCAAAAGAGAGGATGAAGCCAGCAAGCAGAACTACCGGCTTCAAGGGTAGACCCCTGTCCCAGCATATGTGCCGCTCCAACATCAGCGCTCTGCCCCATCTGGGCCATTTCCACAGCTGTCTGGCAGAAGAAGCACGGTACCACGAAAGCTTCAGAAACACCCGCGAAGCCGTTGGGACGTCGACGACAGATGTGGCGGTGAGGCCACATCGCGGCTGCCTGGAATATCCAAACGGCTTGAACTGGGGCACTTCGTGGCTGGGCCCTTAAGAGATCTCCTGCACGGGGATAAATGCTCACGAAAACGTCGCGGACCACAAGATGCTATAGCAGAGCATCGTCGTCACGTCGCAACGGCGAATACATGGCGTCTCAGCAATGGCGCTGCCGTGTATTCGAAAAAGTCGGGAGCGTTCGCTCTATATCTTTCCGACAAGACGACGACTAAGAACACCTCTGTACTCCAGAAGGTTCTCTCCCACGACACAATGACAACCAGGGCTAGAAGAGGCATTGCGAGTTCACGCTCGCCGATGACATTGGCCATCAAAGGGAAACGCCAATGCCCAAGACGTCGCGTCTCGAATTCAAGAGATGCAGACAGCTGGACCAGTGGAAGCTTGCGAGGTGAGCGCCACAATGCTATCATACGCTTCAGGGAACTCGAAGAATGAGGACAGTGGCATGAGAAAGCCCACGGATCGTGACCGGACGAGCCGTGCCGTCATCGTCAACAATGAGTGCTTGGTTGTCGCGAAGAAGGCGCCGTCAGAGTTAGATGCTTGCCAACGCACCGTCATGAATGGCGTTCCTAAATTGGCACCGCAAGTATTTCTATCCCAACACCTACAGCGATTGGCCGCGATGTCACCCCATCGCGTTAAAAAACCGACGAAACACAAGACAGCACAGGCGTCACACAGCGCCCTTGGTAGGCCAACTCCTGAAAAAGATGCATCTGAAACGGGTTTACCTTATAAGCAAGCATTATATATGTAACATTGTGTATGTTAATAAATTATGTCCAACTACGGGCATTTTTTGCTTATTCGCAGAATAAATAGCAAACAAGTTTGAAGGTTAACCATGATTTCTGAGCTTTTTTCTAGCTTTGGGCGTGGACACTCATGGCCAGCGCTGGCCTGGGTTCGGCATGCCTAGAGTAATCCGACGCACGGCGTGACCTCAATGATGGAGCGACGAAGCAATCATATCAATGATAGCTGGTGTTTTAACGTGATAGCGTTAAGAGCATGTTTCGCAGAAACTCCGGCATCAGCATCGTATATTGTAATGAAACATATTGTCCGTCGCCTGAATAATGAATTAGAATAAAAATTATAAATGTTAAACAATTCCCCGTTCGAGTTAGTATAGAACACAAGCCGTTTGCGTGGCAACGAGGTGTTGCACCACAAAGCTATGCGTCAGCTTGAAATTTAGGGAATTTCTGCTTCAAACTGTATACACTAAACCACTAAACTCACTGAAAACACTTGCAAGCTTTACAAACACAAGAGAATCCTGTATACAGGCTTCGCAACAAAACATTTAAGTATTGCGTAGTACAAGCGACATGGCGTCAGAACGTGATATTATCATAGCGACTTCGTTGCCTAAAGCCCGCCACCCATAACAAAACATACACTTGTAACTGGGTAGTGGCATAATCAAGGTGAACAGTGGAAGTGCGTCAGATACGCTGGCTGAGGTTTTGATAGGACGACCTATTTTTCTCAAACGTGCCATGTCATCCTTGGCGTGTCAGTTTTAAATGTATTGGTAGTGACGTCACCTCCTGGGGGTGGCGCGTTTCCTTGTTAATAATCGCCGCCTGAAAAGAAAAATTCTATAAAGCAGAGGAGTACACTCCTCGCTTCATTTCAAGTTAGGTGGTAGTGATTCAACTAGGCGTAGTTCCTTAAGACCAAGAAGTGGTCGCAAAAAAGGTTCGAAGAGATTTCACGGGCATAATTCTTCGTGTGGAAAGCATTCTACCCACTACACAGAAACAATCACCTGCAAAAGCTCCACAGGCACCAAGCACTTTAAGCTTCAATGATTACATTATACTGACGAAAATTTCCCCTTCTCGAATAACACTATATGTACAATAAAAAGTAGGCACTAAGGGATTACGCACAATGAACAGGAATGTTATGGCGTTAAACTTTTATAGGCGAAGATAGGCGTCTTCCAAATTTGGTCTCGGTTTGTCAGATAATGGAAACCAGCTCATATCCATGAGGAGGTTGGGCTAAATTTTAGGTAACAAAAGGAAATGTACCATTTATGTCAGGGGTGGTGCCGGGAACGCGGTTCCTCGCTCGAGTGGTGGATCTCACTCTAGATGGTTTATTGCAAGGACACTTGCAGAGCGTTCAAACAAACGTATTTATTGCAAAATAACAAAAACGCCGACCAAGGTGAAATACACAAAAGACGTTTCGGCCACCCCACACGGGAGCCTTGTTCATAGTTGACTGTGAACAATGCTCCCGTGTGGGGAGCCAAAACGTCTTTTTAAGTTTTGTGTATTTCACCTTGGTCGGCGTTTTTGTTATTTTGCACTATGTTTGTCCCCGACCAGACGAAATCCCGTCGGACTCTTGACTATATAAACGTATTTATTGCTACAGTTCATGACAGTGTGACGAAAATTCGGGTGTTGGTACATTTATGGCGAATTAAGATTTGTCCTATTTCTTTCAACTGGCTGGTTTCACACCGGTGTCAAGACCCATCAGCTCATAGTCAATACTCATTGTGGTTTTGAGCCACAAAAGAAGATGAAGAAGAATAAGAAGATCGGTCCACGGGTCGTAGGTGTGACTAATATTCCGTAATTAGGTTGTTGCATTAACTATTTTTATAACTTAACTAAGAAAACTATTGCAACGAAACACTAAAAAACATTCACCTAACACACGACCAATCTCCTGCAGTGGTTATGAGCCATTAGAAGAAGAAGAAGAAGAAGAAGAAGAAGAAGAAGAAGAAGAAGAAGAAGAAGAAGAAGAAGAAGAAGAAGAAGAAGAAGAAGAAGAAGAAGAAGAAGAAGAAGAAGAAGAAGAAGAAGAAGAAGAAGAAGAAGAAGAAGAAGAAGAAGAAGAAGAAGAAGAATAGCTATTGTTGGTTAATTGATCTACCATCGTTTCTTATACTGCAATAGTTGTTTGATCAGTGTTTTTTGTGCAGTTCAGACAAGACAAGATGCCCTTATCTTCGCCAGGGCCAGGGACTTTTCTTTGGTCTGCTTCTACGGATCCAAAGGAGGTGCCAGTGGATCTTTTTTTGAACAACGGAATATCATCGGTTCCAGTGGCTCTAGTCCCGAACAATGACGGCATCATTAGGATGAAAAACCCGAATATCATTCAGGCGGAATTACGGTCAGTGACGGCCCAATACCAGTCCATAACGGAGGTCCGCCAGTTCGGCAGAGGAGGCATACTGTGCTTTTCGCCAGACCAGTCCTGTGTCCTAGATCTGCTAAAGTGCTCAACGTTTGCATCCCAGCCGGTGAGCGCGTTCATACCTTCTCATTTAGCATGTACCCGAGGTCTAGTGCGTGGCGTCGATGCCAACATGCCACCCTCCGAAGTACTAGAGCTGTTTTCGCCAGCAGGTGCTATTTCAGTCTATCGGTGTGGACGGGTGGTTGATAACAACAAAATACCAACTGAGTCTGTAATTGTGACCTTTGCGGGATCAGTCCGACCATCAGAAGTTAAGGCTTGGCCTTTAATTTACAGAGTAGAGCCGCTCTCTCCTCGTCCGCTCCAATGCATAAAGTGCTGACGTTATGGTCACACAATGAAAGGTTGTAGGTCAGCGGTCAGGTGTAAGGTATGCGGGGAAGGTCACAATTCTAGTGACTGTCTGAGTGATAAAGAAAAGTGTTGCCTATGTAGCGAAGCTCATGCGGCCGATAGCTCTAGTTGTTCGGCAAAGGTACGTGAACTGCAAATTCTAGAGATAGTAGAACGAAGACGGTGTTCACGGAAGGAAGCAGCACTTGAAATACAAGCACGAACACAAGGCTACGCCGGTGTTACAGCTCGTAATATGCCAACAATGGAAGCTCTCTCTGTCCCTATTGCGGAAGCGATTGAGAAGGCAGTGGAGAAGGCAATGGAGCGCATCGCTGGGAATATTTGTGAGTCCTTGGCCCAGATTCTATCGAACCAGATGGCTCAAATGTTGGGTACAGCGGAAAACAACCACAGTGCACCACGTAACATTAGTGACTCCTCGGAGTTTGCAAAGGAGTATGACTCTGCTACGCCACATCAGGCTACGGAAGCCCTTCACATTCGTGACTCCCCTAAAATTTCAAAAAAGTATGGCTCCGATACGCCACAGCAACCTATGGTTGCTGCAGATTCAGTAGAGGAAGGTAGCGTATCTCAATGCGAGCTTACCAAGAAAGTGGAGGACTCAGACGAAATGGAGATGGATCCCCGATCGCTAAAGCGCTCGAGATCCCCTTTATACAAAAAAGACATCGCACCTGTAGATTCAAAAACCAAAAAGTACCAAAAGAACACCCTGTCTAAAGCTGATTTTCTTAAAGAAAATATTCTAAACAAGGCCATCGCTGAGGCTATTTTAGAGCAAAAATAGGGTCACTTAAAATTCTTCGTTGGAATTGCCGATCAATTCACTCTGCAGCAACTGATCTAATATATTTGGCATCGAAATTTTCTCCAGATATTATTGCACTGCAAGAAACTTGGCTTTCAATGCATCAGTCTTTTCAATTAAATAGATTCAGATCTTTCCGTCTAGACCGTCCATCGAAAGGTGGAGGTTTGGCATTTTTTATTAATAATAGAATAAGTCTCAAAGCAAAAATTTCGTATAAGCTCATGTCACCTGACAGTGAAATTCTCGCCTTAGAAATAACCTTACCAGGCTGCATGCCTTTTTTGGTGGTGAATGCATACTTTCCTAAAGGTGTAATAGATACTCGATGTTTAGACGCTGCAGTGACTTCTAGTTATCAAAATAAAATTCTAATCGGCGATTTCAATTCTCATCATACGTGCTAGGGTTTCCGAACTGATCAATGCGGTAAGAGATTGTGGGAGTGGACAGCGGATAATAACTTGTGTTGCCTGAATTCAAGAACACCCACTAACATTAGTGATAGGTCTCGTTCAGCCTTACATTTAAGCTTTGTGAGTTCATCACTCACTAGTTTGTCGTGGAGTGCGTGTGACTGTGCAACTAACAGTGATCATTTACCAATATTATTCGAGATTGCTTGCCACGTTATAATGTCAGGCTCTCAGACTCGAGTGTTTATTAATTACACCAAATTTAGGAAAGATTTAGAATCTGCTTTGGCAATTCATTCTGAAGAGCAAGAAGATACAAAAGCCATGAGACTAAGTGCACTGATCAAAAGAACATATAAAAATGCAGAATTCGTTGTGGAATCCGCAAAGAGCACAACCCATAGTCCGTGGTGGAACTCGGACTGTGCCCGGGATTTCCGACGAAGAAAGGCAGCTTGGAAGAAACTTATGTATAACCAGTGCCCTCAAAACTGGTCTGATTACAAGTATCACGCTGCAATTTTCAAACGCACGGTCTCCTTAGCTAAGGAACAATATGATAGAAAACATTATGATTACCTTTCAAAAGCTTGTAACAAAAAGGCGCTGTTCAGGTTCATGAGATCACGTAAAATGATGCCATCTCAAAATAATATAGGGTTTGAGATTATGTCCTTGGAAAAAACAAAGAAATCCTTAGAAACCATGGCTAAAGGCCTGGAGTGTAGATTTACATCAACTAAGCCTCACGATCCACAAAAACCAGCGTCAACGATTGAAGTTACTGAAGTTACAAAGGAAGAGTTAGCACAAGTGATACAAGGTTTGCCCTCGTCAGCTCCTGGTCCGGACGGAATCACAACTGCTATGATAAAAATATTATTCAAATTATCACCATGTGACCTACTAAACACTGTAAATTATTCGTTAAAATATGCCTGGATTCCGTATGAGTGGAAATTAGCTAAAATAGTGCCGATACAAAAAAGAAAAGGATTCGGATATGTCATAGAAAACATTCGACCCATTTCTCTTACATATAATATGGTGAAGCTCATCGAAAGAGTGCTCAATAAAAGAGTTATAATATGGATGGAGGAAAATTCGATATTAAATCCAAATCAAATTGGCTTCAGAAATGATTGTTCAATCTGGTGTGCACACGCAGATTTAGAAAGCCGCATTCAGCTTGCTCGCAAAAAAAGACAACATGCGGCACTAGTGACATTGGATATTGCTAAGGCATATGATAGTGTAGAACATTCAGTATTAATAGACATATTAGAGAGCCACAATCTCCCAAAATATATATTGGCGTGGGTGAGGGAATTTTTGAGAGGAAGGGAGTTTTATTGCTTTAAGGATGGTTGCGCATCGTCAAAGTGCAAACAAACACGTGGTGTCCCCCAAGGCGCTGTATTATCGCCAGTTCTATTTAACATCTTAATGAGCACTATACCGCATTGCCAGGACGTGAAGGTGTTTGTATATGCTGACGATATTGCATTTTTCACGGCACATAGTGACATATATTCTTTATATCAAACGCTACAGAGATATGTCAATATGCTGGAGAGATGGCTAGATGCAGTCTGCATGACCTTAAATGTAAATAAGAGTGCAGTATTGATATTCCCGTTATCCGATCCCATCTCAATTTCAATGTGTTATAAACAAGAGCCCATTCCACAGGTGGAATCTCTTAAATATTTGGGAGTAACTTATAATGCCAACCTAAACTGGACTCCTCACATAGAAAGCATGGCATCTAAAGCACAACGCGCCTTAGGAATTCTTCGTAGACTGAGCAGCCGCCGATATGGTCTACGCAGAAGCACAATGGTGATGATCTATAAAATGTATATGCGACCAATCCTAGAATTCGGGTGCGTATTGTTCTCAGGTGGCCCTGCCTATAAAATAAAGCCTCTGGTTATGCTGGAACGAGAAGCCTTGAGATTGTGTCTAGGACTTCCGAGGTTTGTAAGAAACAATGTTTTGTATCAGGAAGCACGATTACCTACATTGCCTTGCCGTTTTCATATCCTAACGGTTCAGACGTTTATAAATTTTATAGCTATGCGCCAAGACGATCTGAGTATGATTTTATAAGTGACCCAGACAGCTTTTTTCTTGCCCATTGGCCACGCTTTCGAACACCTCAAATTGCTTTTGTCCAGAAACAACTAGATCGGTTAAATGTAAAAATTCGAGATGTGATTGCTGCGCAGGATACAAATCAAATTCTTAAGATTGAATTCGATGACATTTTTCCCTCTAAGGCCAAATTACAATCCTATAGGGTCTTAAATAGCCGACTGCAGGATTATCTTGCACATGCGGAAACTAATAACATTATAGCCACAGATGCTTCAGTATTGAATGAAAAGACAGGTGTAGGTATATACTCACATTCGCTTGACTGGTCTTTTTCATTAAGATTACCGGATTTCACCCCAGTTTTTGAAGCTGAGCTGTTGGCAATAGTTCTAGCGCTGCGAAAGCTACCTTTGAATGCCGCTAATGCGATCATAATAACGAATTCCCTGTCAGTATGTACGTCGATTACGGCGTCAACAAAATCGATGGCCTTAAAGACGCTTCTTATGCTAGTTCCTCCTCAGCTGCAGCTACTGAAATTAGTATGGGTACCCGGTCATTGCGGCTTAGAAGTAAATGAAATCGCCGACTCTCTAGCACGAACAGCATTGGAAGGGCCAGTACTATCAGTCCTTCCCGAAGTGGCCACTATAACGGCGACAAGATACAGAAAGCTTGCGCTCAGTGCAGACGCTATGGATGCAATATTGTCAACACCAGAATTTACTCACTTAAGATTTCCATGGAAAAGTCATTGGTGTCCTACAAAACAGTTGGAAACCATAATAACCAGATTTCGATGTCGTGTCCCCCCGTTAAATTTCTATTCACATAGGGCTGCTCTGGCGATATCACCACTATGCAACTTTTGTTCAGAATTGGAAACAATAGAGCACTATTTTTTATCATGTCGCCGATACAAATTGCTTAGAAAAACATTCTTAGCCCTCCCATTTGCTAGCCTGGGGTTGAATTTCACTATAGAAAACATACTTTCCTTCGGTGCTTACGATCTGGGCTTCAGCCACGAGAACGTTTTCTACGCAGTTTGCAAGTACCTGAATGAAAGTAAAAGAATTAAGCTTTTAATTGCGTGATTATTAATCAGGAAAAAAAATAATTCCAACGAACACAAGAGCATTGTTTAACTATCCTGATTCTTATTCAAGGTAATGAATAGTTGTCTTATCTGCACGAGTGACAAGCAACTATTGCACTCCATTCATTCTGACTAGGGTGTCTTTACTTTTTTTCATTCTTTTTTTCTGGTGGGTGGTATCGATATTTAAAAAAAAAAGAAAAAAAACTTACTTAATTAAGTCATCGATTCTTGGCCAATCCCCCTGAGTGGGTACGAGCCATGTCTGTGGATTCATCATCATCATCATCATCATCATAAGAAGAAGAAGAAGAAGAAGAAGAAGAAGAAGAAGAAGAAGAAGAAGAAGAAGAAGAAGAAGAAGAAGAAGAAGAAGAAGAAGAAGAAGAAGAAGAAGAAGAAGAAGAAGAAGAAGAAGACTCCCAAGACGTGCAGAAGAACTGCCGTCTCTGTGCTGCCCGCTTGCTTGCGGTGGGGGTTTGATTGAAGACTGAGTAGCCGCGAATAAGTTTCCACTTAGATAGGTGTATCTCTAGCCTCAGAATTCATTAGCGAGTGCCCTTTTTGCTAGTTGATTTAGACAGATGCCGTTTTCTTCACTTGAACCAAGGGCTTACCTCTGGTCTGCTTCTCTCTCTCTCTCAGGAGCTACGAGTGGACCAGTGCCTACGCAATGGCATCGTAATCTGGTCTGTGGTTCTAATCCCAAGCAACAATGGTGTCATTAAGATGAAGTATCCTAAAGTGATCAAGTCGGAAGAGAGCAGCGACAGCTTACTATAACAGCATCACAGAGCTCCGGCAATTCGGCAAGGGAGGCATTGTATGCTTTTCACCTGACCAGCTGTATGTCAGAGACATACTAAGATGCTCGATGTTCGCAACCAATCCGGTGAGCGCCTTTATACCTTCTCACCTAGTAAGCGTCAACGGTATTGTTCGAGGCATTGCCCCCAAGATTACTCCAGCTGAATTTCTAGATATGTTTCCCGAGGCATTTGCGATTGCAGTTTATAGGTGCGGACGAGTTGTAGAGATGAATAAGACCCTAACAGAGTCGTTGATTGTCGCATCTAATAGATTGAATAGTCCCACTGAAATCAAAGCGTTGCCTCTAATATTCAGAGTGGAACCATTGTCACATCGTCCCCTTAATTGTCGAAAATGTTGGCGCTATGGGCACACCGTAAAAAGATGCTGGTCAGTTCCAAGATGCTAAATTGGCGCTGAGGCGCATAATGCAAATAAGTGCACTAGAACTGACGAAAAATGTCTTTCTCATGAAGCTCACAGTGCAGATAACGCAAATTGCCCAGCCAAAGTGCGTGAGATTCAAATTCTTGAAATTGTTGATCAGAGCGATGTTCCCGAAAAGACGCCACCACTGAAATTCTGGCTAGAACCCAGGGATATGCTGGTGCTGCAGCCCATGATGTTGCAAGTTTGGAAGCCTCTCTTTCAGCGTCCATTGCGGACATGATCGAAAAGACAATGGAAAGAGCTTTGGACCATCTGGCTAATAGCCGTTGTGACTATTTGTCCCATAATATAGCCAATCAGTACACGAGTATATGGGTCACCGATAGATATGGGTACTGCTTCACAACATGCTGTCTTTACTACCCCACTAAGTAAAGCAGAATCAGAGTCACCTCCTTCAAATGTACAGGCTGCACCCTCTCGCACAGATAACCAGAGGCTAAGTGATGATATACTAGATGGTGCTCCGGATTCAGATGATATGGACATGGACATATAATTCCTAAAGCGCACTCGATTCCCTGTATTCAAAAAAGCTGTCTCTCCAAAATATTTAAAAAGCGAAAAATTCCAGAAGGACAACCTATCCAAAAGCGAATTTTTAAAGAAAGTATTTTAGACAAGGTTGTTGCCAACACAATTCAGTCAAAGTGACAGGTTGTCTCAAAGTTCTTCATTGGAACGGCCGATTTATTCACTGAGCTAGTACAGATTTATTTTATTCGTCTTGTGAATTCACTCCAGACGTTATCACTACAAGAAACTTGGCTGTGAGCACAAAATTTGTTTCACTTGCCTGATTTCTAGTCTTTCCACCTAGATCGTTCGTCCAAATGTGGAGGTTTAGTTTTCTTTGTCAATAATGAAATTAATTAAAAAGTGGCGATTTCGTATACAAACGTATATCCCCTGAATTCAACATTTTTGTATTTGACATTACCTTGCCGTGATGCCCGTCTTTCTAGTCAATGCCTGCATTCCTGTGGGCGTACAATACACCCGATGTTTAGACATGGCTGTTCACTTGTGGTGCAAAGAAAAAGATTATGATCGCAGATTTTAATTCTCACCAGACAAGATGGTGTTTCAAGGCTGTTCAATGTGGGCAAAGTTCGTGGGACTTCTCTATATACAATTATTTAACATGCCTCAATGCTAGAACTCCCACACCTATTCGAGACCGATCCCGCTCTGCCTTGGATTTGAGTTTTATAAGCTCGGGTATTTTTAATGTCTCTTGAACTACCCTAGACTGCACCACAAACAGTGATCATTTATCTGTACTATTTCATATTACTTATCCATTACTCCCTTACGTTCGCAAGTTCGAACATTTATAAATTATTCCAAATTTAAGAATGACATAAAAGTTGCTTCAGCTTCTCCCACTGAAGACATTAATGAAACTAAAGTCATGAAATTGAGTGCGGTAATTAAAATACCGTTAAAAAACTTGCATTTTCTATTGGATCTGCTAAGAGGGTGCCTGGTAGCCATTGGTAGAATTCTGATTGCTCTCGTGATCGTAGACGACGAAAAGCCGCTTGGAAGCTGCTGATTCATAATCAGTCGCCCCAAAATTGAGTAGATTACAAATTTATTGCAGCTACATTTAAAAGCTCAGTGGCTCAAGCTAAAGAAGACTATGACAAAAGGCATTTCAACTTTCTTTCCAAACCTAGAAATAAAACATCATTATTCCGATATACGAGATCACGCAAAACCCTGCCGTCTCCAGTGAACTCCGATTACGACAGGTTATCTTTAGAACAAATGAAAAAATCTTTAAAGTCGACCATTAGAGGTCTAGAGAACATATTTTTTTCAGCTTTTTCAATCGGCTGGGAAAAATTATTCATAAAGACTGACTTCGAACCACAGCAGTGTCTGATGTGTCGAGCGTAGTTAAAAATTTACCCTTGTCAACTCATGGTCCTGACGGTATAACAGTTCCTATCATTAGAGTTTTACTCAATTTATCACCCGGTGACGTCCTCAATCCTATGAAGTGTTCCTTAAGCAATGCCTGGATACCCCTTGACTGGAAAATAGCCAGAGTAGTTCCCATATTGAAAAAACAAGGATCAGGTTTCAACATCGACAATGTCAGACCCATCTCTCTAACATCTCACCTCACTAAAATTATTAAATGTTTTAAGTAACAAAATAACTATTGGGATGGCAGAGAAGTCATATCAAAGCCACACCCAATTGGTTTTTGTAGCGACTGTTCAGTTTGGTGTACTGATGCTGATTTAGAGAGCCGAATACAACTTGCCCGAAAAAGCCAACACTACGCGGTACTAGTAACACACGATATAGCTAAAACTTATGACAGCGTCGAGCACTCATTTTTAATGAATACGTTACAGGACCTAAACTTTCCGCGATATGTTGTTGAGTGGGTAGCAGAATTTATCAAATCAAGAAAATTTCATTGTGAAAATGACGGATGTCGCTCATCGAAACTCAAACAGCAACGCGTAGTTCTTCAAGGGGCGGTCCTATCTCCACTATTATTCAATATTCTGATGAGCTCTATCCCCATTGAAAGAGATATCAGTGCCTAAATTTATGCAGATGATATCGCGTTTTTCGCAGAAGACAGTGACATTCAGTCTTTGCATCAAAATTTCAAAGGTGTATGTGTTCCCTCAAAATTTGGCTGTAGTCAATTTCATTGTCTCGAATCATCAGTAAAACTGCTCTTCTGGTTTTTCCACTGGCAGATTCTATTCCTATTTTTGCACTATATACGCAGGAACTGATTCCACGTGTAAAGTCTCTCAAATATTTGGGCGTTATTTATAATGATGAACCTGATTGGAGCCCTCCAATATAATATATGCCTCTCATAGAAAGGCACAACGAGCTTCGGGCTTATTGCGCAGGTTGAGCAACAGGAAATAAGGGTTACGTAGACACACCCTAATAATGTTGTACAAAATGTGCATGCGCCCAGTACTAGAATTCATGTGCATATTATTTTCGGGTGGCCCAGCGTACAAAACAAAACCTTTAGTTATGTTGGGGCGTGAAGCGCTACGTTTCTGTTAGAGACTCCCCAGGTTCGTCTCTATTGTTGTAAATTATCAGGAAGCTCGCGTACCAACTATTATTTACCATTTCCGCATCCTAACTGTACAAACATTCTTAAAAGTTTACAGCTTATTGGCTAGACGATCTGAATGTGTGTAATAGTGACCCCGACGCCGTCTTCCTCGCTCAGTGGCTACGCCTTCGTACTCCCCAGAATATTTTTGTACAAAGGAAACTGGAAAGCATAAAGGTGGACATCAGATCGGTAATTGAAACGAAAGCATTAAATCACAATATTACGATAGAGTGTAATGAAATTTTCCTCCCACAATCCAAGTTCAAACCTCGGAGTTTTTTTAATTATAGGTTAGAAGTTTACATAGTTCCTGCAGAAACATAAAACATATTAGCCACAAACGCTTCTGTGATTAATGAAAAGGCTGCAGTAGGAATCGCCTCTGATTACCTCGGTTGGGCATTCTCAGTAATACTGACAGACTTCACTCCGGTTTTTGAAGCTGAGCTCTTGGCTATTGTTTTGGCGCTTCGAAAACTGCCTTGAAATGAAGTCAGTGCAATAATAATTACAGATGCTCTTTCGGTTTGTGCTGCTCTCACAGCTTCGAAACAATCAAGAGCCCTACTGACATTGCGAACATTAGTTCCACCTCAGCTAAAACTTCTGAAGTTAGTATGAGTCTCAGGCCACTGTGGCATACAGTTGAATGAAATGGTCAATTTATTAGCCTGAGCTTCGTTTGATGGTCCTCTGATCTCGGTACTCCCAGAAATATAATACATAGTATCGATTATATATAAAAAATTAGCTATTTGTACAGATATGATGAAAAATAATACTATATGGACGAACTATCACCACCTGAGATATCTCTGGAAACCCCAGTGGAGTCAATCTAGAAAGTTGAAAGTTGTTTTAACTAAGCTTTGACGTCGTGTCCCCCATTATTTTTTTATTTACACAGAGCAGGTCTCACGATATCTCCCCTTCGCCCATTTTGCGAATAAACAGAAACAATTGAGCATTACTCTACATCATGTCAGAACTATTCATTAATTAGGGAAAGACTTGTAGTTATTTCATTTTTCACACTAGGTATAAATTTAACTGCAGCTAATGATCTTAGTTTCGGCACCTCCGGCTTGGGAGATGGCCACACAAACGTATTTGATGCGGCATGTAATTCCATTCACAAATGAAAACGCACGTCAATATAATGCCTGCTTAAATATATTCTTGACAAACTTTTGGGGTGTGATTGATAATGTGAATGAAAGTCGCACATTCATTTGATTTTGATCGGGTGAGGTAAAGTCAACTTTTTGGTCTACACAAAATTTCAGCATTTTGATAGCAGATTCTATTCCTATTTCTGTAGTATATACGCAGGAACCGATTTCATAAGTGGAGTCTATCAAATTTTTGGGCGTTATTTATATGACAAGCTTAACTGGAGCCCTCACATAGAATATATGCCTCTTATAGAAAGGCACAACGAGCTTCTCTGGCTTATTGTGCAGGTTGAGCTCTTTTTCTTGTATTGATTCATCTTTGTTTTGTATTATTTTATTTTTGAAAGATAGTTTACCATTCAATTTTTTTCTTTGGTCTTTTAATCATAGCCTCACAATCAGTGTATCACCTATAGCCTACTGAAAACTTTCATTACCAATCGTCCAGATGGGTATGTGCCAGTGCTTGCAGGCAACAAACAAACAAACGAGGTCTGACGCGTTCTGCTCGGGCAGGGCTGCTGCTTCTTTTGGACCACGTCAAGGGTCTGCCGAGTCCGCCTTCCAAACCTGATGGTTTGGTACGATCTGTCCGTGGGGTGTTGGCTGTGTGTCGCGTGGCAATGTTTTGTAGTTCTTCGGTTTGTTTATATATATATATATATATATATGTATATATATATATATATATATATATATATATATATATATATATATATATATATATATATATATATATATATATATATATATATATATATATATATATATATATATATAAACAAATCCTCTGGTTCACTCCGACGAAGGCAGGCCCACCTGCCGAAACGTTAGTAAAACTAGTGTTTTTTCGCACGTTTGTCGACCTCTTTTTATACTGCATTTTCCACCGGATCCATTGAATATCACCCCACCATATATATATATATATATATATATATATATATATATATATATATATATATATATATATATATATATATATATATATATATATATATATATATATATATATATACATATATGTATATATATATATATTTATATATATATGTGTGTGTGTGTGTGTGTGTGTGTGTGTGTGTGTGTGTGTGTGTGTGTGTGTGTGTGTGTGTGTGTGTGTGTGTGTGTGTGTGTGTGTGTGTGTGTGTGTGTGTGTGTGTGAGTGTGTGTGTGTGTGTCATTTTCTACTCTCTGGCCTGATTGTACTGTGAATACCTAATGTCTCTTTCCTCTGGACCGTCTCTCTTCCCACTAACGACATGACTATGTAGGCATTTTGCGCAGTGGTATCCATAGCGTTCCTGTTGTCCTAGTGCCGACCAATGGGGGACTTATCCGTGTCAAGAATCCATAGGTTATTCAGTAGGAACTGAGGAAAGTGACCCCTCTCTACCAGAATATCACCAATGTCCAACAGTTTGGCAGGGGCGGTATTCTGTGCTGCTCTTCAGACCAGGCCTGCATTTCTGACCTGTTAAAGTGCACCGCGCTTGCATCTCAACCGGTGAGCCCATTTATTCCGGCTCATCTCGCTTGCGTGAAAGGCTTAGTTCGGGGTGTAGATTCGAGCCTGTGCGCCTCTGAAGTCTTAGAAATGTTTTCAGCTGCAGTGTACCGATGCTCACGAGTCCTGAAAAAAAAAAGTCTCCACAGAGTCGGTTATTGAAACATTGGCAGACGTAAGCAGGCCAACAGAGATTGAGGTATGGCCTTCAGTTTTTAGAGTTGAAGGTCTCGCTCCCCGCCCACTTCATTGCATCCAGTGCTGGCGATATAGTCATACCGTTAAGGGGTGCCCGTCGTCTCCTCCATGCTACACATGCGGAGAAAAGCATGACCCAAAAACATGTTACTCGTAAAATGAACGATGCTGTCTTTGCCAAGGTGCTCACCTTGCTGATGATTCAAACTGCCTGGGGAGACATCAAGAGCTTCAAATTTTATAGATTATAGTAAGGCAGCGATGCTCACGCCGTGAAGCTTCAGCCACAGCATTAGACGGATCGTATGGGTACGCTAAAGCTGCTGCTCGACATTCTAAAGCTTTGGAAACCTCTTTAGGGGAAGTTGTGGCAAATACTGTCGAAAAGGTCATGTCGAAAGCACTGAACACCCTGTTTTCAACCCTGTAAGAGACAATCGGGCAAGCTTTGACGAATGAGATGACCCAAATTTTACATAGTGCAGGAAATCCTACTCTTGATACAGGTATCGCGCTTACCCACGAACGCATAAATGAAACTACGCCAGAAACTGTGTTGAAGTACACTGATATCCTTCTATCTCCTTGCGAACAGGACGATAGGAGTGGTTCTGAGATCATTTCACAAAGTGTTGAAAATATAGATTTGGACATTAGAGCCTATAAACGCCGGGCTACCTCTTACTCACGGAAATCCACTCTCCTCCATATATTGAAGTAAAAAAAAGTGCCAGGACAGCAGTCCGTTGACGAGAAATGATTTCTTAAAGGACAACATCATCCAGAAGGCAGTTGAGGCCTCTGGTCTGCCTTCAACATAGGGCCATTGAAAATGCTTCCATGGAATTGTCACTCAATTCTTGCTTCCGCTACTAATCTTTCGCAAGTTTGTACCCAATTTTCTCCTGAGATAATTATATTGCAATAAAGATGGCTATCTGCGGAAAAAAGTTTTAATCTTAGACAGTATCACTGCTATCGTTTAGTTCGCCGTACATATAGAGGGGGCTTAGCTATTTTCATCACTACGAGATTTGCACATACAGCGAAGATCGCATATCAGTCTACATCGACAGAGAGTGAACATTTAGCAGTACATATATCTATTCCTGGTTTCACACCATGTTCAATAACCAATGCTTATTTCCCCAAGGGTGTTGTGAATACTAGTTTACTTGATTCCGCAGTAACAGCTTGCAAAAAAGTATCACCGCAGGAGATTTAAATTCGCACTATATAACATAGGGTTATAGATCTGATGCCTGTGGCAAACGGTTATTAGAATGGGTCAGTCTGAATGGCGTTAATTCAGCGTGTGAATTCCAGGCCTCCCACTTATCTATCTTGCCTGTCACGTTCCGTAATAGACCTGACGTTTTCTACCTCAGGTTGTGTCAATTCATCCTGGTCCACCATCACATCGGCTACAAATAGTGATCGCCTTCCAAAATTGTTTAAAAAATATGCCCGCTTGCTTCGACAAACAAGTATGTCCGGAATTAGGCTAATTACACTAAATTTAACGATACATTAATATTAGGCCTTATGAACAGGCAGGACAAAGCGAGCAGGTAAAGGCTTTTGCTTTATGTCAGTTATTAGGTGTCACTATGAATACAGGCAAATTCAGTAAGCAGTCATCTAGAAGTTGTACTCATTCACCACGGTGGAACACTGACTGTGATCGTGACTATAGGTGACGAAAGGCAGAATGGAGGAAACTAATCTATAACCGGTGCCCGCTTCATTGGAAAGATTATAAATATGTTGCTGCTACATTCAGACAAACTGTTGACAGAGCAAAAGAAGAGTACAACAACAGACATTATTATTTCTTATTTTTATAATACGGCTTTCTTATTTTTTGTCGGAGACAAAAAATAAGAAAGCCGTATTTAGGTTCTTGTACGGTACAGAAGTATTGTTCCGTCACTAAGTAATATAGAATTGATTTGTTTATCACCCACAGGATTGTCACAGTCATTAGAAGCAATTGGGAAAGGCTTGGAAAATTGCTTTGCATCGGTATCGGTGCTAATCTACCGTTTGCCGGTCACAGAAAAAGCTAATGAATACAAGGCAACAACACTAGAAGAAATATCACAGGCAGTACAATCATTACCAGCTTCATCTCCAGATCCTGATAACATAACTACAGCGATGATAAAAATAATGTTTGATCTGTCTCCCAGCGATCTCTTTAACATTATAAATGTTTCTATAGAAAATGCCTGGGTGAATCCTAACTGGAAAGTTGCTAAAGTAACACCACTATTTGACAAACAGGGAGCTGGTTATGCTATAGACGGTGTTACCAGAGCCTGCCGGTCTATGGCGACATTTTGCGTTCACCAGAAAACACCCCTGGAAACTTCCAGTTTAGCTGGTTCTTGCGCGGTTTTTGCGTTTGTTGCTGGCCGCGGCTTATCGTATTCTGATGTTTTACGTGGATAAAATTATTTCGATAAAGCGCCGGCAACTCGAGCACAGCTGTGTCAAGCCAGGGCGCAGTCTACATGCCTGAAGTACTTTTATAGGCTATTCAAAACGTTTTGTTTTCCGACCGATGACGATAGAAAGAGCTCCTGCATGCATTGCAGCGATCATGCGAGAAAACTAGATTCCCACCCGTGATTCCCACTAAGAGTGCGTAGGTCTTTTCTGTCCACTTCATCAAAGCCTATGTAAAGCTCAGCGCAGACTAATGGCAAAGAGGCGATACTCAGACGTTAGACTAGTCTAAAACCCCCGGTTACCGGGAACACATCAGTCACTGTTGTCTTCCACCCGTGTAAGATAAGTGTACTGACGCCTGAAATGGGTAGCAAAACATGAAAGCTAATGATAGTTATCGAGCGAGAACGGAACGATGACAAAGAGGCAAGAAGCTCTTTGTCGTCGTTCTGTTCTCGCGCTATAACTATCGTCATGTCATACCAACTAGCCGAAACTGCCAAACGTGAAAGTTGACACTGAAAATCCACGGCAAAGGTTTATATTATAGTTTGAGCGATATCAATGATGTGCACTGTTCGAAACAACACGGGACACAAAGTATATAGCCGCGCTTAAAATGTATCGAAGCGCAGTATACGTCGTGGTGTCCACGTTTCGTTGTCTTTGCGTTTGATTTTTTTTAAAGCGACGCCGGAGATTCGGCATCTGTGCGAGCAAATGGTTCATCGCCTGTCTCTCTGCTGCTAATGAACATCATCGCAATCTATAGCTAATATATCTTTTGTATGTGAACATGTACTGTAAATTTAGGTGGGTTCAACTTGAAAGTTTGATTCATGAATAGCTTACTCGTGGGTAAACCATAATACCTCGCGTGAGCCTGCAGCCGCAGTTGACGTCAACACATCAATAAATTTTATAATTTCTCAGTCACACGAACACTTAGGATAACGAGCGATTCTGATTGCCGATGATCTCTCTAAAAAGTGCCTGGTGTGAAACAGGCGCAGAAATAAACGATTTATGCTGAGGTAGGTTGTGTGCTTAGACGAAAACACAAATATGTTCGGGATTCAACAGGAGGAAGGTTTTCAGTTCTATTCGAAAAGCTGAACTGAACAACTTCACTATGAATCGACCAACTCTTCTCCGGCATGTCGACGATGTGGGAGCGCTTTGAAGACGCGGACAGGGAAAAGACAGGCACGTGTGCGCTGTCCATTCCCGGTTCGCGTCTTCAAAGCGCATCCACATCATCGACGTGCAGAACCCACTGGCCCAATTAAGTTCGCTGACAAACTTATGCGGCAATTTATGCATTTTCTGTTTGTATAGGTGAGACCACTGTCAGAGGTAACACGGATCAGGGGCCACGCTGATCGGAACGCCACGACGTATATTTTGTGCGGCGCCCACGGGCCACGCGAGCCGTGTTACCTGCAGCAGTGGCCACACCTGTACCTGCCATGCGCTACGTCGAGCTGCTTCATGTAGCCGTTAGACATAGCTCCAAACACATCATAAAGAATGCACCAGAAATAATAGAGCATCCAACTGAAACACATCAAGAAAACACCGGCGGGACCATTGACAAAGCATTGCTGGAAGTGCCGCACCGAAAGTCTGCTGGGGTAGGCCATTCGGCACAAGCCAGTTTGTTTACAAACACCGAAACCGTCTATAGACAACATTATGTCTATTTTCCTCACCTCGAATCATGTAAAGCTAATAGAAAGAGTTCTGTATCTACATCTTGAAAAAATGGATAGAGGAAAATAATGTATCAGGTGAATCTCACCTTGGATTTAGACCTCTGTGCTCTATATTGTGTGCACATGTTGACCTGTACGCTAGAATTAAACTTGCTCCGCACAGAACGCCACTCTGCAGATGACCTTGGATATTATTCCTAAGTCGTGTAGAGCACGCTACCTCGATTAGTAAACTTCGAAGTATTAACGTTCCCGAATATCTAATTGCATGGATTTATTTTTTAATGGGCATACATTTTATTGTTCGCAGAATGGGCTATATTCACAACAATACAAAGAGACAAGGGTAGTTCCTCAGGGATTCGTTCTTTCACCCAATTCCTTGTATATAATCTTAAGCTCTATCCCTACTCACGATGAAGTGCAAATGTATGTATACGCAGACAATATAGCGTTCTTCTAAGCTTCCCAATCTCGTTGTACAACATTTTGCAATCATAGTTAAATGCTATTGAAGTATGGCTTAGTGACCTGTGCGTGTCCCTTAATGTCAAGAAAAGTGCTCTTCTTGCAATTTCATTGAGTTCTCCTGTGCGAATCGCATTGATGTACGGCCCGGACTATATTCCACGGGTAGACTCATCAAATTATTTGAGTTTAATATACATTGCAAATCTTAATTGGAGTTCGCATATTGGGTATATTGCTTCTAAGGGATTACGTGCGATTGGGTCGCTCAAGCGCATCAACAATGGCTAATTTGGAATGCGTAGAAGAGCTTTGTCGATGACATATTGCATGTATGTCCGCCCAATATTAGAGTTTGGATGTGTGTTGTTCTGTAGGGAACCCACTTATAAATTAAGTCGTCTTCATTCCATAGAGCGGGAGGCATTGCGTGTGTGTTTAGGCCTCCCTATGTTTGTCGCTACTAATGTTCTTTATTATGAAGCATATCTGCCCTCTCTACAAACCAGGTTTCGCATATTGACTGTTCAAACATTTCTAAACATCTATGCCTCCCAACAAATACGTTCCAAATATGTATTTATAAGTGAGCGATTTATGTTTTTTTATTGAGAGTGTTCTCGACTACATCGACCTCAAATAGTATATGTGCGAAAATCGGTTATGTGAGTTTCTCACAGGTACGGAATTCTGCGGTAGGAATACAGTTTGATGACATATTTCCAAAAAAAATGCTGAATTTTTGCCCATCAAATATTTGCATGGGTTGCTCGAAGACTACCTCAATGGCCTACAGATAAGTTTGGTTATGCGCACAGATGCTTCCGTTAATGCCGAGAAAGCAGGAGTTGGCATCTTCTCAACACCATTAGATTGGTCTTATTCACAGCAACTGCCCGATTTTACGCTGATATTCCGGGCAGAATTAATCGAAGCGATTTGGCCATACGCAAGCTCCCAACATATATCTTTTCGGTTGTTGTAATGACCGATTCTTTTTCCGTTTGCACTGGTCTTACACTACCAAAGACATCACCTTGTTTGTTAGAATTTTATACATGTATACCCGATCACGTTCGTGTTGTCCGTTTGGTTTGGGTGCCAGGTCACGCTGGACTAATACTAAATGAAGCGGCGGACACACGGGCGGCAGAATCAATTCAGGGCCCCATCCTGAATATTCTAATACCCTGCTGCTTATATACAATCGCGCGATTTGGGAATTTCTGTATACACCAGAAACACACAAACTCTTCTGTTCTAAATGGCGCAGAGTTTCAGTACCTTAAGTTTCACAGCTACAGCTCATGGTGTGCAACATGACAACTTTAAGTGACATTTACAAAGGTGCGATGCAGGATTCCACTTTTAAACTTTTTTTGCAGGCCTGGTGTTGGTTATCCCCCCATTGTCACTATTGTACACAAACAGAAACTATAGAACACTTTTTAACAGAATGCCGCTAGTTTCGCAATATAAGGCAAAATTTCTACCAGCTTTTTGAAAACACGAGCTTAAGCTCTGTGAAACGGTGCTACCCTCCCTACGGACTTCGGCACTAGGTCATTGCAACAGAACACATATAAAGCGATATATCACTATAGAAAACAATAAAAACAGCTACTATAATAACCTCACTAGTACATACTCATTACTTATTTTCGTCATTAGTCGATTTCACATATTTTATTATAACTTTCATTATTTTCATTATTTTATTTTATTTTTATATGTTTTGCTGTAACAATTCATATTACTATGTTAGCACAACTAAGCGTTTCGTTTATTTAAAAAAATTAGGACATCCCCCCTCACTTTCTTTCCCCAATATCCCATCGTGCAAATCCCACCCAAAATCCCACCGTGCTGTGCGATTCATGGCTGATCCCCTGTGGTGGGTTGAGCCATTCCTCTTCGATTCAACCAACCAACCAATCTGATTACGTCCAATCTGATTGGATGGTGGTTTGTTGGAGTACTGGGTGAATTTGACCTATTTTAACTAACTGACATTGAGTATTAATTTTTAGCCGATTGAATCAGTGGCAATATCAAATTCGTCTCCTGGCCAAGGGCACAGTGCTTGGTCAGCCTCCTTGCCTACTGATGACTTGCCATTATAATCATTCTTCCGCGGTGGTGTTGGCAGCATCACTGTCGTGCTCGTGCTCTCGAGTGGAGGATTTTTCAGGCTCAACCACCCAAAGGCAATCCAGGCTAAGCTGTAGGTCATGACGCCACACTTTCAACTGATAAGTGACGTTCGTCAGTTCAGAAGAGAAGTTTAGTATGCAGATCGTCAGCTTCCTCATGCGTTTCAGACATCCTAAATCACAAAACATTTGCTTCGGTCTCTATGGGGGGGTTTATCCCGCCTCATTTAGCATGCACTAAGGGAATTGTTGGAGGAGTCAATTCTAGACTAACGCCCACTGAGACCCTGAAAACGCTGTCAGTTGCTGGGGTCATAGCTGTGTACCGATGCAAGCGCTTAGTGAACGGTGAGAGAGCCCCCACTAAGTCGGTTATTGCTACCTTTGCCAGCACTTGTTGTCCATCAGAGTTGAAAATATGGTCCCTTGTTTTCAGAGTCGATCACATCACTTCTCGTCCTAACCAGTGTCGAAATGTTGGTGTTTTGGCCACTGTGTATGGGGTTGTAAGTCAAATTTATGTTGCCGGGTCGGTGTCAATGACCATCAGTCGAAAAGTGCACTTCCAATATCGAAGAGTGCTGCCTCTGTGCAGGAAATCATGCGGCCGATAACTCAAACTGCACCGCAAGAGCCAATGAAATCCAACTGCTTGGAATAATGAACAGACGACGTTGCCCGCGGCGAGAAGTGATAACAGCTGTGAAACATAGGGCCTTTGGATATGCCGGGGTGACTTCGAGGCACGAGCCACTAAGTGAGACGAAGCTTTTGAACTTTATTTATTCAGCAGTAGAGAAGGCATTGTCGAAAGCGCCTGAACACATAGTTACGGGCGTAAGTGAGTGTATTGATCAAGTGTTTTGCTCACAAATGACACAGCTGGTTTCCATAATAGCAGTACTGATAGCCAGGTCGACACCTTGTGCAATGGAAGAGGTGTCGAATTCAGCCACATAGCGGAAACCCCGAGAAGATTTAAGGCCAATTTTGTTTGAACCTTCTACCTTAACTCACGCAGGGGATCAAAATCAAATAGACGTATGTCGAGATTTCAGGCACCAGAAGCGCACTGGGTCTCCAGTAAAATTTTCTTGCCAAAGTTCAAAAATTGAAACGGACAACTCTAATGTCTGCTCACTTATCAAAGAGAGCAGCTTAGAAGCGGCAGTTGCTAAAATGATTCACTCGTGAACATAGATACCTTGAAAGTAGTGCAGTGGAATTGTTGGTCTTTGATCTCTGCTTCAATGGACTTACACTGCCTAATTAATCAATTATATCTCGATATCCCTAATCCACTCTGCTCTCTTCCTGTCTCTTAAGGTTACACATACCATTTTTTTCATTGCTCGCTGCGTCGTCCTCAATTTAACCTGAACCGTCTTTGTAAGTCTCCAGGTTTCTGCTGGAGACTTACAAAGAGGGTTTAGGTTAAAGAGGGTTCAGGTTCACAATATTACAAGACACCTGGCTTAAATCTGCTAAACGTTATCATGTGAACAATTTTAGAGCATTTCGGCTAGACCATCTGTCACTAGAAGGTGGTTTATTTATACTAGTGTCGAATAAATTCTGCCACACAGCGAGAATAGCTTTCCAGCTTATGTCCTCAAACTCTGAAATTTTGGCAATAGACTTTAGTACTCCAAGGCACCGACCTTTTTTTTCTTATAAAGGCAGAATTTCCTACAAGTGTGCATAACACTATACAATTAGATACTGCCTTAGCCTGTTGCAAGAATGAATTCAATCTGACTGGGGACTTCAACTCACATCATGTTTCGTGGGGATTTCGAACATACTCTTCCGGTACTCTTCTGTGGAATTGAATGATTCATAAAAAATGTTACCTGCGTGAATGGGAGGCAGCCTACATTTGTTCGCAGCCAGACACGATCAGCCTTAAATCTTACGTGTTTGTCACTGATCCCGTTATTTACGTTATTTAAGAAGGCGATTGCCCGGCTAATTACAAGGACTGGAGTATCGGCCCCTCGAACTGCACCACGAAAACAGGGACAATTCAGAAGTGGTCCCATTTGGTGCGCCAGCGAACGCCGGCTGTGGTTCAAAGAACGAGTCAGAGCCGAGATTTGATAAACAAAACAAAATCATATTCTCACATATGGCAGATTAAGCGATACACAAATATACACACTCGTCAATGGTTCAGTACAATATGTCGCCAATCAAACAACGGACTACGCAATACAATCAAGTACACATGAAACAACGGATAGAAACAACAATACGGGCTACAGTGCAATCACATGCATCAAACAGCCAAGATACTGAAAGACTAAAGAGCTCAAATACTTATTCAGTCCAAAGTTCTTCGAACAAAGTTTGAATGATACTCTTCTAGGAATCACTCACTCAAGGTCCAGCGCTGCTGTTGATTCGCTGCCCCCGAAGTTTCTCTTCCAGTAAACCTCGAGTCTTCCAATGTCCGCACTCCAAGCACCAAACTTCTTCGCCGGAAACACGTGGGCTTCTCACGTACTGCGATTACAGGACGCGTATTTGCTCTCTGGCGGTAGACACACACTCTTTTTCTGCTTGTAGCACATGCCTCGACCCTTCAGGTGGAAACCCTCTTCATCGCCTGCTTTGCCACAGACCACAAAAGCATCCGCCAAACGGCGGGACAACCTTACGCACACTTGCGCAAAACTGCACTTCCTGTCAACGCTCACTGGCGTAAACTCTCCTCATCTCCTGATCACCACTCTCCACTCCTCGCCTAAATACCTTCGCGCTGGCTTCTAGACGTATCTAATCGTTTCGTCAGCGCGCTGCACTGCCAAGGCCGGGGAAAGGGTGAGCCTTTGCGAGAACGATCCGTCACACGTGACACAACTAAGGGGTGATTTACACTCACTTTCTTCTCGATGATTCTGTGAGCCTCTCGGCGAGACGTTTCTAGTCGTCTCGTCAGTGTGTCGCACTGTCCGAGCTGTGTGAAAGGGCGGGACCTTCCGAGCAGTGGAAAGGGCGTGACGAAAGCGCCGGAAAGACCCGCGAAGCCGTTGTGACGTTGACGAAGGATGTGGTGGTGAGGCAATCCCGGCTGCTTGAAACATCCAAATGGCTTGAACACCTACACCTCGTGGCTGCGCCCTCAATGGGTCTGTAGCACGGGTATTGAACATGCTACTCACGAAAACTTCGTGACCGGGAAGACGGCCGCAGCCTGGCTTCGTTGTCACGTCGCAACGGTGAATACATGGTGTCTCACCAATGGCACTAACGTCCACTCGAAAAGGTCGGAACCGTTCGTTCCATATCTTTCCGACAAAACGACAACCAAGAACATCTCTGTACTCCAGAAGTTTATCTCCCACGACACAATGAGAACCGGGGCTAAGAAGAGGCATTGCGAGGTGGTGGACGCCGATGACGTTGGCCATAAAGGGAAAACGCCAAAGCCCAAGTAGACGCTGCGTCTTGAGTTGGAGTTCCAGGAAGCTGTACCTGTGGACGCTTGCGAAGTGGGTGCCACACTGCGAGCACACGCTTCCGGAAACTCTAAAATCAAGGACAGTGGTATGAGAAAGCCCACGTGGCCAGATACACCATGTCAGATGCACCGTGCCACCAGCGTCTAAATTGCGTGGGTGCTTGAAGCAAAGAAGACGCTGTGCAAGACGAGACCTCCAGTACTTGCCAACGTGCCGTCAAGAATGGGTTTATACATCGGCACCGCAAGTGCTTCCATCCCACCACCTTCACTGATTGGCCACGATGGCGGTCCATCGCGCCAAAGCACCGACGAAATAAGAAGGCCCAGGCTTGAAAGATCACCCTCGGTAGGCCTACACTTGAGAAGCGATGCATCAGAAAGATCGACTTTGCCTGTCCAGCGCTACACTGCGCCCAGATTTTCTCAGTTCTCTAGTGCCCTGTACGAAGGTTGTGGCTCGAATTGGGGGCGTGAGAGTATTATTCGAGAGAATGTTTGTTTTATGGTATTATTTTTGATGCCTCGAGCTTGGCTCTTACTGACACGTCCCTTCTGTCAAAGAAGCTCAGCAAGGTAGTCAGAGGCAGACCCAGTGCACCGTCATGCTTCGGGTTGTTTTCATCGTCAAGGTGTCTTGTGTATTTCACGCCCAAGTTCCTTAAGTGTAAATCCAGAGCGGAGAACTAGGCTTTACCGCATTCGTTTTTAACAAGCTGGACTTTCACTTTCACTTAGAACTTCCGTGTGGGGACACCTTGAGCCAGATAAAATTTCAAAAGCAAGGTGTTTATCAAAAAAATCAGTGCAACAGGGAACTAGAGACTACAACAGCCGTTTTCAGCGTGCCGAGCTGTTCTTCCTTTTCCCCTGTTGACCGTCTCTGTCAAGTTTCGTGACACCCATTGGCACGGGCTGAACGTGATAACACTCTGACTTACATGCTGCAGAGCTGCCCACGAACGCAGACACTCCTCATGCGTCTGGTGCTGAACCCAAGGTTGCTGCTACAATCGATGCCGACATCTGATGGTGCATAAGGCTTTCTGGAACTGCCCGTTCTCCGAACCTGACAGCTTTTTACTCACTACATACGCGTGAAATCTGATCAGTAGGCCCACACCCACACACACTGCTGCTCAACCACGCTTCTGTCATTGTAACTGTTTTCACACTATTTGCCGTGTTATGTATTTTGTTTGTGTAGTTCTGTCTCATCTTCGAAAGAAAATAAGATCGACAAGGATGCCCACGCCACATTTTAGTTATAGTTTAAGAGATAGTGAAGACAGGTTTTGCCGGATCTTAACGTTACCAAGCCTTTATCGTGCCTTCTCTCTAGGGCCAGTCGAACTACCTAATGAAGAAGCTCGGTAAGTGCACTCATAATCAATTAACCAATCGATCAATCAGTGATTTATTTAGCATGCCTAGAAACAACCATGTAGTCTTTTTTGGCGCGCACATTGATGCAAGAAAATATAAATACCAATAATAAACGATGGAATGCACACAGAGTTCAGGAGGACATGTAAACAAATCAGAAGAAAAATGTGGAACTAAAAGACAGCACAACGGGTAAAATTCACTAACGAAACACATGTATAGAAGGCCAATAATGTATACAACTAACATAAGACAAAGCCTAGTAGCGGCTTGAAAAACAAAATGATTCAGAAGCCATTTCATTCTGGGAAAGTGGATGACCAGCAAAGCTGTTTAGCTCACGATTTATTCGTGGTGATGCAGAACTTCCAACCACAGGCGATCACGTGCCCTGCAGCTAAATTTGAAATGTCTCTTCAGGAAGTCCAGTTTGAATTTAGTGTATGGTAGTTTTTCGTTTGAACAGCGGGCGTCTCTTCGCCGCGACATGCCTCAGTGCGCTTGGTGTGTCGTTCACGACCTTACAATTGGTGTTACAATACACGTGTGCGTCTATTTTCTTCATTCTTTAGTAGAGAAGTGGTGAGCAGTCGAATTTTCCCAAATTTCCAAGACGCTTTTCCTCACTAACAAACGAAATGCCCTAGCCATATGTAGCTCAGCTGTGAAAAGAGAAAACCTATATAGTTCTACAATGACCAGCACAATGTTTAAGGAGCGTGCAGTTTAAAGCTCTAAACAAAACAAAAAAAGGCAAGTTATTAGTAACATCTAGATCAAGATGACAAGGTTTATAGAGAGTTAGTGTCATGCAGACGATTTAATGTCGACAGAGGTAGGCGCACACGTGAAAATGCCTTTATACTCTCTGGTATCAATCTTACTCGGAATTCGAAAAAAAAAAGCAGTCGAACTGAACAGTTGAAGTTAGGTGATGAAACCGTCAAGAAGCCTGAAAAGAAACACTAGATCAGCGCCATTTCGGCAATTGTGAAGGGATTACAGCGAAAATAACTGAACGGTGATGAGCGAGACCCAGGGTCATTTCGAGCGAATAAATGCTTATATGTGCTTAGAGATTTTTTTTTTTGTCGACTTGCTCATTCGTGCTCTTGCCATAGCAAATGATCACAGAGACATGTTCACGTTCAGGAAAATATTATTATTATTATTATTATTATTATTATTATTACTATTATTACTATTATTATTATTATTATTATTGTTATTATTATTATTAATATTATTATTATTATTATTATTATTATTATTATTATTATTATTATTATTATTATTATTATTATTATTATTATTATTATTATTATTATTATTATTATTATTATTATTATTATTATTATTATTATTATTATTATTATTATTATTATTATTATTATAGTAAAGATAATGAGAAGAAAAACAAGAATTCACTAAAAAAAAGTTGCATTATTACTCAAGTGTCACCAAACAAATTACAAAAAGACGCGACTGCATCGTTGTCCCGCCTGCAGTATCAATGTGCGATTATACCGATGGAGGGCTATTTCCGCCGTGATGGTGGAACAGGTTTTCCGAAAGAGGTGTATACTTCTCGCTTCGCCCTTCAGCCGGTGCAACTGCACCGCGAAATCGGCTCTTGGCGCTGGAGAAACTCGTGACGTAAACCGGGCTTCGTCGACCGCCAAAAAGTGCGCGCCAGCCGCAGCCGCGCTTTTTCGCGCGCGCTGAGGTGCATCGAGAATGGAGTGTCGGGAGACAGAAATGGAGAGGCGCACTGCAAGTACCTTGCATGCTAACTCGACTAGAGCTACACCGCGCCGTAATTAACCTACGCCGTTACGGCACTCTCCAGCTGCTGCTTTGCGCTTCGCCCGAGTGCTGGCTCCCGGCTGTCAGCTCCAACCCGGTGTCCGCGCGATGCGCACGTTCACAAAGCACGCGCCGCGTGAAAGAAGCAAAATTCGTACGGCACACTCGGAAATGAAAGCGGGGAGAAAGGGAAATACACGGTGTGACACGGTGGCGTTAATTTGATTTGGAGAAGAAAAAGCTCTCGTGCCGCGCCGCCACTAGCGGCTGATTCGCTGCGGCTGCCCGGTGTAATCACATGCTTTGTCGCTTTGCGGCCGTTTTAATGGTGTGCGATTAGTCCTGTTTACCAGTAGATGGAGCCCCGCTCTGCTGGAAGATGCACCGGCGAAAGGGAAAACAAAAATGGGCAAGAAGAAAGCGAACAATCAGAAATCACGGTCCTTAGAGGAGCCGGTTCCGCGGCGTGCCGTAATGAGGGCCAGTCGGCAAATGGCCGCCAATTTGCAGGTTCCTCCCGGCCGAGGGCGCTCCTCTTCCGCGGCCCTTCCCGCGTCGACGCGGAGCGACTGCTGCCCGCAAGGAGAGAGCTGGCGGCTGCGCTTCGCCCCACGTCGTGCACTCTTGAAACTGAGTCAGATGCTGTCCAGGACGCATGGCTTTCTTCGGCGTGGCGCTCGGAGTAGTTCCGATGCCGAAGTTTTCATAAAGTTCCTGCGCAGCTTTCCTAGAACCAGCTGGGCGCCACTGTTATCAGGCAGCGAACGCGCACTAAGGTGTCGAACGATGTCGGTGAAAAACTGAAACGCGTTCTTTTGCGAACGTTTGTTTTTTACTGTCGCAAAGCAGGAGCCACATACGAGGTCAGAGCCAGCTTACGTGATTTCGCGTGGACAGTGGACACTCGTGAAATAGCTGTCGCGACTCTTGATGTTTTTTAAGCATTGCCGCCCTCGCATGTGACTGGTGATGAAGTACTTTGCAGTTTTTAAACACTCAACCTCGTATGTGGTGAGCGGCTTGTGTTGATGTGGGGGCCCTGAACAGTGTCGTATACCGGCAGGAACTCGCCCTAGAATAGCGCCGCGATTGTTGTGTTTTTCTCGTGTACTTGCTCACTCAACACGTTGTTCAGTTTCATGTTTCTCTCGCAAGAATTTTGAAGCTTTAATTGACCCCAGTTGTTGAGGCTAAAAGCGGTTGAGGTTAGGTGCGGAAATTCCTAATGCGGTCAGATTCTCTCTTCGTGCAAAATCGTAGCAACGGCGCAGTCATGCTCCGAACTATTAGTTTAGAAGCCACCTCATAAGTTATATTTCCTTGTAGTTGATTACTTGTTGGTGGACATGACGTGCGAGACCAGTCGTCGTCTCATCGAGGCGGTGGTTGTTTAGTTATTACGTATGGGTCCAGAAGCCTATAGGTTGAAATTTTTTTTCGGGGTTGGAGGAGGGCACCTACTTGAAATGGTCATTTTTCTCTCTGCAAGGAGAAAAATTTGGGGGGAATAGGGGACAGACCCCATGAGTCATCTCCTGGTTACACCACTGCTTGGGACACGTCCGTGAGCGCGCCATAGAAGGAGTTCATTTCGACTTTCCGACGTTTGCATTGGAATCTTTGCTATCGGCGCTGCTCCCACGTGAAGCTCCCATTAAGGTTTGCAACGCAACGGTAGAACACTCCAGCATTTCATGCAAATCAGGGTATAGGACTACATAATCCCTGGCGACTGTTGAAAAGAAACCTGCACATGTGATCCCAGTGAACGGTAATACCTCATTATTCCCGAAATAGTTGTGCGTGTGGCAGTATTATTTTGATCGATTTTGTTTGACGAATATCTTACGTGAGTGCTTATGAGAGTCATATTTATGTATCGTCTCCTGCTGGAGAAAAAGCAGTTCTATCAAATCATTTAGATCATTCGCAGATGCACGCGTTACTTGCGTGGTAAAGTGCAATGTATTTAGTGAATTTAAAACATCCCAATTTCATTTCTTATACTTCTGCACAGACATGTTCTTATCCCGGAGTATGTGCCTAGATGTAATAACGTTATTACCACTTAGCATATTTTCTTGGTACCAATTCTGTGGTGTACGCGATCAAAACAACGAACGTCTTCTTTTGCATCTCCATGTTCACAGTAAATCTTCAGTTTGGACGGGAGTCTGCTTATCCTAAGCTTAATTAGGGAAAATTTTTACAGCTTCGAAAACTTTCACTAGTTCTGAAACCTTGCACCTTGTATGTTGAGAAATTTGCGTCTTGATATTGAGGAATAATCACCAACGTATCCACCACCGATGCGGGGCAGTGTTTCGGATTTTAGCCCCACCACGGTGGTCGAGTGGCTAAGATACTCGGCTGCTGACTCGCAGGTCGTGGGATCAAATCCCGGCTGCAGCGGCTGCATTTCCGATGGAGGCGGAAGTGTTGTAGGCCCGTCTGCTCAGATTTGTGTGCACGTCAAAGAATCCCATGTGGTCGAAATTTCCGGAGCCCTCCACTTCGGCATCTCTCATTATCATATGGTCGTTATGGGACGTTAAACCCTACATATCAATCAATGTTTCGGGTTTTATCTTGAACGCTTGGTTGATTCTGTGTGAGCCTCCCTAGCCTGTGCTCACCTTTTTTGATGAGATATGAATATTCCGCTTTTTTTTAATGGTCACATGCAGCGTGCGCTACCACTTCTTTTACGGCGGATACGCAACAGCGCTTTTACTATACAGCAGTTTGTATGTACAGCCGTCAGCACCTTTAGCCCGAACGCGCCGACGCGTGGCCTACACTCGCTTGGACTGAGGTCAGCGCCGCCAAGCGTTGAAAATTATATGCTTGCTGCTATTAACGATAGATGGAGCACGCGTCGGTTTGACTAGTAAATTCATGTTTCCAGTATGCCTGACCGGTGGATGAAATGCATAAACTTTGCATCGTGTTTTCGCCACGTTTCGCTCGTGGCTACGTTATCGCGCGCACCCATGGCGTACGTTTTCGCATGCTTATCTCGACAATGAACCATTGCGCGCGACAGCTTGCGCACCTTTCGAGTTTGAATTCACAGCTGCTGCTGAAAAATCACACGAAGACACCTATCACATGAATCACATCAGAACACGTCAGCCTAAAGACACGTGCGCTACTGCATAAGACGTGAAAGAACCACTGATGGTCGAGCTTTTCCAGAACCGCTACTACGAAAACCACATCCAGTGCCCCTTTGAAAAACTAAATCCCATCAAATCATACCACCCTTGCCTAATTTTGACAAGATGACACTTCGCACTTTTAACAGTATGCACTGAAGGTGCTTTCTTTTCGTTGTATCCAGGCGTCTTCCTCACTCAAAACACACACAGATCAAATATTTAGGCCTGCGTACTTAAAATTAGGTGCACGTTTAGAACCCCAGGTGGTCGAAATTTTTGGAGCCCTGAACTACGGCGCCCCTCTTAATCAAATCGAGGTCCATAATCAAATCATGGTTAAACCCCCGTTATTATTACACGCACCAATCTCGCGCTTCAAGAGTACACAACTTCCATCAGCATGAACCGAGCAGGAAGCCACACTCTAAATTATGAGAACAGTTCCATTCACGCTGTCTGAAAATAATGTACTATATGAAACATGAACAATGCTACCGCATTTCAGATTGATTCACCCCCGTATTCACAAACTCTCCTCGACTCGACTTCCACCCTTCACTTGACAGAGTTGAGCACTGCGCCACCACTCGGCTGAAAATGACGCTGCGCTACTCAAGAATCGCAGCAGATTATCGCTGATATGCAGTGAATTGCCGCACTTAGAGACGCCGCTTCCATCGGCTAGGCTCAAGTTAAGGTGAAGCGTTGAGTGAAGGGGCGTTCTAGAATATGGGGGTTATAGTGTGTAACTTTACAAAAGTCATGAACATGCTTTAACTTGGCTCTGCTTTTCAAACTCGAAAGGTGCGTAAGCTGTCGCCCGCAATGGTTTATTGTCAAGATCAGTATACCACAACGAACGCCATGGGCGCGCGCGATAACGTAACCACGAGCGAAACGTGGCGAAAACATAATGCGAAGTAAATGCATTCGACCCGCCGGTCAGGTGGACTGGACACAGAAATTTACTAGTGAAACCGACGCGCGCTCCATGTATCCACATCGGCAGCAAGCATATTATGTTCAACGCTTGGCGGCGCTCACCTCGGTACAAGCGAGCTGAGGCCGCGTGTCGGAGCGTTCGAGTTAAAGGGGCTGACGGCTGTCCTGTCAGCGTCAAACGAAACGCGAACAAAGGCAAGCCTTCACGATGGTATAGTGCGTGCCGTCCTCTTATCACGATTGACAAGCGCACGCATTCTGCTCGGGAACTCTGCGTGTACATGCGTGGCTGTCCACGGTGATTAGTGGGCGCCGCGCACTACACCATCACGAAGGCTTGCCACTGTTCGAGTTTCATTTGACGCAGACAGTAAAGCCGTAATTTTCATGAATGGAAACCCGTGACCACGTGGCAAATAACCTCAAACTTCGCATGTGGCTTGGCACAGTGGCGAACTAAAGAGACAAGGTGGTACCATTCCTTCAGCGGCCTGCAGCGCTTCCTAATGTTTCCCTCTCTTTCAAAGGGACTCTCTACCGCTCCGAAAAATTGGTTTCTGGTTGTGACGAAAACATCGTTCATCCCAACGGCGGCAACGAGCATGCTTTTGTGCCAGAAAAAAATCAATTATAATTTTAGCTTGATGTTGAAAGTCGCTAAAAAGCGACCACTACATAGCGTCGCCCAACAGCAAACGTGGTTAATCTATTGATAGGACAAGAAATCCTCGCAGGTAGACCTATTTTGCTAAATAACAAACACGTTTAACTTGAAATTGTATTCTGTGCACTTGAGGCAGATTTAACTTGCGCCAGAAACTATTTTGTTTTCTTTTTTCTTTTCTCACGCGTTCGAATAGGCGGCCGGTGGTTCCACCGGTGGTGTGTTCGCTTGCCTGCATTATGTACCGACATGCCTGCCCGCAAATGGCGGGAAAACATGACTACGGCGTCCGCTGCCACTCATGAGAGCAACAAAAAAGTGTGTGCGTGCCTAAAACTGCCACTAATGTATTTGTTTTATAAATAACCAAACTTGATGAAGCCTGCAAAACCCGCACGCGGTTTCAGTTTTCGACTTTCACCGGCACTGACCAGTGTTGTGGGCATTCATCCCGCTGATGAAAGGAGACATAAACGCCGACAGAAAAATTTTGTTTTAAAAATTTTTATGCACTTTCTAGAGAAACGGCTGCAAGGTTAGACACTTCACATGGTACGCTTTTTATTACGACACAAAACAGGACCGCAATGAACGATGGTAGGTGGTCCCTTTAACACTTTGTGATAGAAACAGTCCGAGGCTGTGATAGCTACACGATCCTTATTTGCTGAAGCGTCCCTGCTAAATATAGACATAAAACACCATAAACTAAATATAAAGGCACTTCTGATGGGAGTATGCGCAGCAGAAGGAACGACACCACTATCTCCTTTTATTTTTCACTTCACCAATGCACCGCACCATGTCTCAGGCAAGAGGCTATTCGCCACGCGCTCACGGGCTCCCTTTCATAAGAATTACGGCTAAATGTATACATGTTGGGACCTTGATATGTGGGGTTTAACGTCCCAAAACCACCATATGATTATGAGAGACGCCGTAGTGGAGGGCTCCGGAAATTTCGACCACCTGGGGTTTTTTAACGTGCACCCAAATCTGAGCACACGGGCCTACACCATTTCCGTCTGCGTCAGGTGCAGCCGCCGCAGCCGGGATTCGAACCCGCAACCTGCGGGTCAGCAGCCGAGTACCTTATAGTCACTAGACCACCGCGGCGGGGCATGTTGGGACCTCCCGTGAACTCACACCATTGCACATTTCTTCTGTGTATGCATCCCATCTGTGGCTGGAAAAGACCATCATCGCATTGCAATATGATCCTCTGTAAAGTTTTAAATAAAGCGTACATTTTGGTGCTTTCTCTAAATCAAATGTATAACACAAATCGCAATACATTATTGCACAGGTTTTCACAAACACATTCAGAGAAACAAAATTTATGACTTTGGCTTTACCGATGAATTTCAACGAAGGAATTATGTAGTATTAGCGTTTTTTTTTCTTTGGTGCTATCTCACTTCAAATAACTGTTCATATACAATCCAAAGTTATTTTATTTTCTTCTTTGCTTTTGCACTTTGCACTGTGTGTGCGTAGGTGTTCGATCTGTTATTTGCATCTGGTCGCGCTTATGTGTAACAAGGTGTCGTTTACCACTTCCTCTATTTTTCTTTTTTATTGCATTACAGAACGCAATTTTCATGATTCAAGCTGCCTTAATCTACGCATAAGCAAAAAAGAGCAGCAGCTTGCACGTGCCTGGTTCTTCTCCAGCTGATCCACAAGGTTGATGTATCTCTAAACACGGGTATACCAGCCTAAGTGCAGCCCACAACTCATGAAACGCCACAGGAGCCCAGCACGTGTCTTCCCATTAAATAAATAAGTTAAAGAAAATGTTCTGATAGCAAACCATATCGTTTATCGGTGATACGACAGAAATATTCGGTGGAAAGTTAATTTGCCAATGAAGATGAGGTGGGTACATCTACCGTCTAGTACCCTGATTCGTTAATTCGTTCATTTAAGACCCTCGATAAACATTTCAGTTACAGGAGACGGCGTAGCGTATCGCTCCAACTTAATTTTCATCCGTAAGTAGACAGATATTTTTTTCACTCAGATTCCTGTGGAAAAGCGGCCATCGAATCCACCAATGATAAGCCAAAAATCAGTTGGCCACCAGGTGTGGGCATCAAGTTATTTATGCGCATGACATTCGTGGAAATAATTATTGGCACTTAGGTAATATAACCTACGCAATCATTCTTTCGGGGAGTATTCGCGGAACGTCAACGTGCCCCGTTGCGTTGTAAGATTCTCAGCTTTCACATCGCTCCTCAATGTGATCAGAGACACAGCGCGCTCTTCACGGTGCTGGCTGTACAACCAGATGGCGTCCTTTGTGACGTCAGTGAATGCCCCGTACAGCGGTATAGCTGTTATGCGAGTGCAACAACAGCCGACTTTGGGGCCGTTAGTCGTCTGCTGCGGCTGCCCGGGTCCACAACCGCTATCGCACAAAATTGGAACAAAATATTCAGGATCGAGCAGGATTTGATCCCGGGTCCTCTGCGTGGCAGTCGAGGCTTCGACTACACAGTCACGCCGGTGCTTCAAACTCCTGCACGAAAATGCCCTATACAGACGTTACGTCAGAAAAGCAATCACGTTAACAGATGTAATATTGCGTGGTGAAATATAAATTAACAACCAGGCGTCACACGACGCGTAGAGTGCAAAGAATGAGGTCGTTTAAAGGTTCCAACGCATCACAAGCGACGCAGCAATAGTTCTTCATTGTCATCAGAAACAGCATCAACAAAGTGCGCATAATTCCTTACAGATGAAGAGCACAGAACACCACGCTCCTCTACAGAATGCCGAATAATAGCATAGCAGAGATTTCCGCATACTTTACAAAAGTTATGATGGTTTGTCACGTAGTGGACACTATATATACTTGTAATACATGCCCCAAAAGAGCCTACAACTGGATCCAGAAAGGCCACGCTTTCAGCTTTCACTGTGACTGTGCTTCGTGTAGTAGTCGCACTGTGGCACACACCCACGCTGCTGCGTGTTCGTCGTATGCCTGGCGTTTTCTTCTTTCTTTTCTTCTTTTTAACCCTCGGAGCTGTCTATGGCAGCAGTTGTTTGTGCTCTGTCCTGAGAAGATTTTCCACAGGTGCAAATAAACGTTATTTCCCTCTCTCTATCTCTATTATGCAGGCACGCGCTACGTTCGCCCTCTTCGTTTATAATAGGGCTTAGGGGTGAGAGAACGAGTGCTGGGAAGGAGACAGAGAGGAGAAGAAGAAGAAGAAGAAGAAGAAGAAGAAGAAGAAGAAGAAGAAGAAGAAGAAGAAGAAGAAGAAGAAGAAGAAGAAGAAGAAGAAGAAGAAGAAGAAGAAGAAGAAGAAGAAGAAGAAGAAGAAGAAGAAGAAGAAGAAGAAATTCTTGGCGAAAACTATTTTGTTCGCAAGGCGGGATTCAACCCCGCGTGCCCATGATCCGAATGCCCGCATCGTAACTACCCCAGGCACGCTAGCACAGCTGAATACAGTATAGTATGATTGATTGAAACAGAGGTTCTAACGCCTCAAAACCCCCATATGATTAGGAGAGACGCCGTAGTGGAGGGCTCCTGAAATTTCGACCGCCTGGGGTTTTCTAACGTACACCCAAATCGAAGCACACGAGCCTACAGCATTTTCGCCTCCATCAATAATGCAACCGCCGCAGCCGGGATTCGATCCCACGACCTCTTGGTCAGCAGCCGAGTACCTCACCCACTAGACCACCCCGTAGAAGCCACGATATTGTACATAGTATAGTATATAATATTGTATAATAAGCAAAGTATATCAAGTTGGTTGAAAATGGAAATGGGAGTGACGATGACATATGACTGTGAGGAGGAAGGGAAGAAATAAAAAGAGAAAAAAGAGAATAAAAAAGAGACAAAATATATAGAGAGAAAGAGGAAGCGAGAAACAGAGAAAAGTCCAGCGAAAGAAACAATTTAAGCAGCTATAAATAGAGAGAAAGAAATATAGGAGGAAGAAACAAACAGAGGCAAAAGAAGCCACCCAGTTCCGCTGTTCCTTCAGGCATGATACGACTAGTGTGAAGCTTTCTGTTTTCACATGGTGTCATTTTTTCCCCTTACGGCTAGCGATAAACTCACTAAAGGTCAATATACGTAGCGTCATAGCAGTATCACGGCTATGTCGGATACTCATTCATACAATTGAACTCCTCGATTGATTGATTTGTTGATTGATTGATTGATTGATTGATTGATTGATTGATTGATTGATTGATTGATTGATTGATTGATTGATTGATTGATTGATTGATTGATTGATATGTGGGGTTTAACGTCCCAAGACCACGATATGATTAAGAGAGACGCTGTAGTGGAGGGCTCCGGAAATTTCGACCAGCTGGGGTTCTTTAACGTGCACCCAAATCGAAGCACACGGGCTTACATCTCCGCCTTCATCGTAAATGTAGCCGCCGCAGCCGGGATTCGATCCCGCGACCTGCGGGTCAGCAGCCGAGTACCCTAACCACTAGACCACCGCGGCTTGGCAGTTAAACTCCTCGCAGCCCTCGAATAATTTTTTCTTTATATACATAATCAGGACGTAAGCTGCGTGCAAAGCACTGGCAAAGTGCAAAAAAGAAGGTAAAATTACCAGCATAGGAACAAAAGTTGTCGCTGGTGAGCTGTATCATTCTGAATTTATTTATTTATTGTTTATTTATTTATTTATTTGCCCCTGCACGCAGCCTACAGAGGTCCAAGGGAACCAGCCGCATTTTCGTTGCATTTAACCCCTCCATCTAGCCTTTCCGCAGGTCCTATTTTCCCCCGCAAATTAAGTCCTGCGTAGCCCCAGTATAAAGCACCAACACCCGCTAATTTTGCGGAAAAGTGGCATGCAGATAATGATAGCACTTGTACGCAGAAACACGACGCGTACGCTGGTAGAAGCTGAACAATAAATATAAGTGCATAAAGACCACCGAAAGGATGGGTGGAGTCTGATAACAGCTCGTGACAATCAATTAACAGGATGATTTGAGTACACACAGAGGGGAGAGAGTGCAAAATGAGGTAGAAGCAGTGTTGCCCTTTACCCACTTGTTGTGGCGCTGCTGGCTGAACAAGCTCGTACAGTTCCCAGGAGAATCGGCGCCGGCAATATCAGGCATGACAAATATGGATAAAAACAAGCCGTTACGATCGCATTAGCGTGGCCTATCAGGCGGTAATATAAGAGCGAAATAGCTCACACGTTATACGCTGACTGACAAGTGGAGACTCGTCATCGAGAACCATCACTTTCATTGCCGCGATCTTTTATAAGAAAATGAAATCAATACCAAATCGCTGCGGTTACTCCTTGCCCATTTTTACTGGTGCGATCTACGAGATACAGCTGCATGGTTACTCCATGGGCGTCAGCATTGGGTTGCAAAACGGGTACTTGATGACCTCCCTCTCCATTTAACCACAATAGCACTCCCTTTCCCCATTGCGATACAACACAGATTTGCGACCCCAAGAGAAAATCCTAATGACACCCTATGCCACTCTAAATTTACCCAAATAAACAAACAAACGACACCTAATAACCACGTTTTTGCGCAACTTGATAGGTTCCTATTCATCCTATGCGTGGTGTTATGCAAATGAAAGTGCCTGTTGTCTATTGCGATTCATCAGAACCACCGTTTGTGGTTCCAGGGCTGCAGCGCCTAAAGTCTTCGTTTGTTGGCGAGCCATGTCGTCGTCTCGGTCTATCATAAACACGTATGCACCACAAAATAAAAAACATCTGACGAACGCCACTGGTCGCCGCCTGTTCATACTGTGCATATTATCAGTTAAACGTTCATCGTTACTGCTTAAAACATTATGTTTGGTTTAGCAGCAGTGTCGGAATCTCCGACAAAGTTTACCAAGGCACTCAAGTTTCGTATCTAAAACCAAAATTAAGATGGCCGCCGACAAATGGAAACAGATGAAATGCCTCAGAGGGCAGGTGTTTCGATAGAAAAATATATTTTTGTCAAAAGCGCTTTGTCATCTTCGGAGTGTTTGGCAGGGTGACCGGAAACAAATTTCAGGTCACCACGTAAGAGAAAACACAAGGAATCGTATTTGATGCCCATATTTAAATCCCTATGGACCCATCAAGAATCAATCTAGCACGCGGTAACTTGTAATCGGTAAAAGCTGTAGCATAATTAGTAAAATGTATTGAGAGGCATTCAATACGCTCCACCTTCAAATAACCTTAACCAGCATAACACAGAATCGCTACAAGCCTCGATACCATACTTTTATATTCTCTTTCATTTTTTTTTAAGTTTTACGTGTATATTTGTATGTATATATGTGTATATATTTTGTATATATATATTACCCTGACGAAGTTTTCGTTGCCTAAAATGTTTTAACCACTGATCGATTTCCTCTTTCGCCACTTTTAAGACCACTTCTGCTCCAGCATTGTAGTCAGCGCCTTCACAGGAAGTTATTTGCAGGCCTGGCCACACTTACCCATTGCAGTGCGTCAACGCGTGGCTTTTTGATGTAGCGCCGCGATGTTGCGTAGCTACGCTAAGGTGGCCAGAAAGCTACGCGAAGCTGCGCACCCTCTCTCTTTAGAGGGAGAGAGTGCGGCACCACGTAAGAAAGCCATGCGCTGGCACGCTTTGACGTGTACGTTATTCCGAAACATTTGCAGTAGCGGGATGCAGCGCCTCTCTATCAATTTTCGAAGTTTCTTTCTTCGCTGTTTACTTCAACGTGCCTGGACTCTGGAGCGCCTCTCCCATTGTTGTAAAGTGCCAACCACTGGCACGCGTATGCTCGCGTCTACGCATCAAAAGCGCCAAATGCGCCTCTCGGCGTCGGCGTCGGAGGGGCATACGCGAGGAGGTGCGAGGAATAAAGCCGGGCTTGATATTTTTGCCAAGCGTACGCTACGTCACCACGCGTACGGCGGCGCCAACCAATCAGGGGCCGCGCGCCAACCAACCAGAGACCGCGATGCCTCGGAACGTTATGCCTAATGGCCGCCGCTTCGAAGGCACAGCCGAGTGCTTGAAGCAAGCACGGAAACTACTCCAAACGTTCCTGAATGACCGCTTCGTAATCTATAACGACAACGACACGACGAACGACTGCGAGTATACTACCAGCGTGACGCGGTTTCGTGCCGAGTTCGAGCGATGCCGACAAATCCAGCAAACGCCGGCCGGCTATGCTAGCGCCGGTCCCGAGTGCGATCGTCGGCCGAGCGAAAGGAGCATGTCGGTGTTCTTGTGCTTTGATCTGTGACTTTCTGTGCTAAAAACGAGTGTAAGCAGACTTCGGAGGTTCGAAGGTTTGAGCGTGAGCCCTCACCTACCGCGGAGGCAATTCAGAGTGGTGTCATCTGCATCCAGCGCAGGCCTCTACCGTCTAGTTCGTATGAACCAGCACATGCGAGGAACATCGGCTGAAAAAACTCAACGGTAGTTTCCGTCGCAACATAGACACCATATACGGCGCCCGAAACATCGCGTAGTTCATACGGAGGAGTTTTTATCTGCACTGTGTTTGTTTTCAACATCGGTATTCATCATCGCTGAAAGCGAACCTCGCACTAGCCAACACATTTCGGTGATGTGAAAACGTACGTACTTATAGAAGTGTATTCGCGGAATGTACGACGCTGAAACATTCGTTGGCTTCGGTGCAAATCGTTTTCGTGTGTTGCCAAGCTAATAACAAGCGTGCGCTGGTTGGTAGCAGTGTGAGGTGACTTCGTGTCGGGTACCACCAACGCTGAAACATTCAGCTGTCAGTGGTCTCATTTCCAGTCACGTATAAGACAGAAACTCGAGCGTGCGTTGCTGTGGTGATTGAAAAAGAAAGGTGCATGATTAAATGCTGCTGGTATTGCTTGCTATTTCACTTCTCGCTTCTTCTGCTTCTCTGCCACGCTCAGTAGCACATACGTTGTTTGGAAGCATTCTAATACACACATTCTTAATTTATGGTCCATTCTGATATAGCTATAGGCATACAATGGCGCTTCTCCGTCGTTTTACAGTTTAGTATGATATAACGCGCGTTTTGTTTACAGCTGGACAGACAACTGAAAACTTTGTGAGAAGCACCTGATTTGAAATCAGCTGCACGATGACACGATAGTTGGAAGAGAAGATCACCACATGTATGCACAGAATGAATGAAGGTGCACTAGTACGGTACTGCACTTTGCATAGAAGAAATGCAAAAAGTACCTCATGTGACTTATGAGACCTTTCAGAACTGTGCATGTATTTATCTGTTCCTCCAGACTGTAATGAGCTGAAGATAATATTACATGGTTTCGAACATTGAATATTTGTATGCGTTTCCAAGGAGTGCTTCATTTCTGTTTGGTTTTTAGTATATGCATTAACTTACATTATATATATATGCATGCACTTAAACATATTCAACTTGCCAAAACTTCTGTACGGTGCTCTTGTGCAATCCTATGATCGGTATCTGCCCCATCAAAAATTTTGGACATGCTTTATTGCATTATAGGGTATTTTTACAATTGACATGTGAAAGCCAATGTGCTTGGTTGTAATCTCAAAACCAATGTCTGTCTCATCAAGAAGTGTCAGATGCATTTTGTAGATGTTAAAGGATATTTAAACTACCAGCAAAGTGTTGAAGCCTTCAACATAGCACTGATCCGCAATCACCATCCAGCTTAGAAGTCATTTGTAGTGCTCTCTAAGACGTTCAAATAAAGTTATCAAACACTGGATCGATCTACTTGGTTTGATTCCTAATACCAGCGTGTCTGACGTTTTGGAGGCACTTGTATTATAATAATGTTCTATTTCTCTGATTTCTTAACGGGGTGCACTCAAGGGTAGTGATATTTGTTTACCTTGGCACACTTATTACAATATTACTGTTTAAATCTTTTCATTTTGTATATATGTACGCCACTTTTGCAGTAGCCTCGCAAATGGCTGCCGTATTTGAAAATAAATAAATATACCACCCGAAAGTGTTCCACGCTGTGCTAGGTTCCAATCTGATCACGAATATCTGTTGCATCATGATGTGTCGGGTGTGTTTTATTGCATTGAAGAACATTTTGGCTGCCTTCCATGAAGGCTTCAGTTCCAGTATTATGACCGATTTCTGTGACTTCGTGACGAGTTAGGCACGGTTTGTCGTTTTAGAAACTACTTTAACTACAGAAAACGTCCAGAAGTTTTCCATACAGGGTTCAGTTGCAGTCCTATGACCAATACCTGTCTTATCATGAAAGTTTCAAGTACAGTTAGTTGCATTAGAGCATATTTTGACTGCACAAAATGCCCAGAGGCATTCTACGTAGTGCTTGGTTCCATTCTTATGACCAGTATCTGTTGTATCATTAAGAGCCAGATGCGGTTTCTTGCATTAGAGGATATTTTCAATACGCTTATCATTCAAAAGCCCTCCGCACAGGGCACAATTACCGCCTCATGACCTAAATCTGTCACATCATGAAGAGTAGGGTGTGGGTTGTTGCATTGGAGAACATTTCGGCTCCAGACAACGTTCAAAAGCCTTCTATTCAGAGTTCAGTTCCAATATTATGTCCGATATCTGTGACTTCATGAACAGTTGGGTGTCATTTGTCGTTTTAGAGAATACCTTGACTAAAGACAACGTCCAGAAGTCTTGCATTAAGGTTTCAGTTCTAATATTATGACCGACATCTGTGACTTCATGAACAGTTGGGTGTCATCTGTCGTTTTAGAGAATACTTTGACAAAAGACAATGTTCAGAAGTCTTGCATTAAGGTTTCAGTTCTAATAATATGACCGATATCTGTACTTCAAGAACAGTTGGGTGTCGTTTGTCGTTTTAGAGAATACTTTGACTAAAGACAACGTCCAGAAGTCTTGCATTAAGGTTTCAGTCCTAATATTATGACCGGTATCTGTGACGTGTTTTTTTATTTAACATACCTTACAGGCTCTCGTTAGAGCATAGGGTAAGGGGGGCTTACAGAAAAAAAGAAAGAAAAATGAGAACGTATACAGTTCAAATATACAAATAAATGCAACATAACAGCGACACTAATAACACTAATAAAACAAAGAAAATACAGTCACCAAGTATATGCACCTCCGTACAAATGTCTATGAAATGATGCTAGATGTAGTGAGAGAGTAGTTTCTCGCGGAACGCGTTGTTGTTAGTGACTGAGACTATCTCGTAGGGAAGATCATTCCACAGTGAGATTGCCTGTGGCAAAGCAGATGAGTTGAACGCGCGTGTTCTGCCAAAAATACGCTTAAAGCTGCGCTGATTTCGCATGTGTGCAGACATGCGATCCGGTGTGTGTAGAAGGAAAGCGCATGGATTTCTGCTATTAATGTACTTGTGAAACAACACAAGGAGGGCTATCTTGCGGCGGATATCCAATGGTTGTAAACCGATATCGCGTTTAATTTGAGATACACTGCTGTGACATTGGTAGTTCTGAGTGATGAAGCGGGCTGCTCTGTTTTCAATGGCTTCGATCATGACTTCATGAACAGTTGGGTGTCGTCTATCGTTTTAGAGAATACTTTGACTAAAGACAACGTACAGAAGTCTTGCATTAAGGTTTAAGTTCTAATAATATGACCAATATCTCTGACTTCATGAACAGTTGGGTGTCGTCTGTCATTTTAGTGAATACTTTGACCAAAGACAACGTCCAGAAGTCTTGCATTAAGGTTTCAGTTCTAATATTATGACCGATAACTATGACTTCATGAACAGTTTGGTGTCGACAAGAGTGGCGATGTAGGATTGTTGGTGAAATATTTGAAAGAAATTTATGTAGCGCGAGGCGAAAAAACGAACACAGGAAAGAATAGACTGAGAAGACAGAGCGCTACTAGCAACAACATGTTTATTTTCGACCTCCAAGCCGCTTTTTAAGCCATAATCGTCAGGCGAGCAAGCAGATAAGCACGTGTAATTCAGATACATGCACGACAATGCAATATACCTACAAGAAAAAACGATAAATAGGACAACAAAAAACCTCACAGATAAAATCACGTATCACTGTGTACGCAGGAACGCCAGTTCCTTGGGTGACAAGGCAATTGAAGGCTTGCTAATTAATACATACATCTCCAAGAGCATCAATGAGTTCGGCTTCTATGATTAACCGAGTCATCTAATCCTTATGCCGACCAACAATGATTGTACTCTGGAACAAAGGCCGACAGCCACACGCGTGAATGTGAAGAGCGAGAAAACCTTCTGGCGGCAGTTTTCCCGCCTTGTAATTGTGTTCTCTCAATTGCTCATTCACACACCTACTGGTTTGGCCGACATATTTTTTCCACATGTGAACAGAATAAGATAAATGACGAATGAAATGCACTCCACAAATTTGTGTGTATGCCTTTTTGTGCACAACACCCTTTCCCCACGTGATGAATTCATCAGCACACACAATTTCCCAAGTTTATCACGTACTGAAAATAGCACCCTAATATTGTCCCGAAGTGCCACTTTCTTAAGGTTATGTGACAGCTGGTGAACATATGGAATTATGGCCGTGCGTCTTGATTTTACCGGTGAATCGACATGAAGATTAGATTGGCTTGACCTTGCACGAATTCTTTTCAACTCTTTTTCCGCAACTGAAACTAAAACATGATCCGGATAGCCCGATCCTTGCAAACGTGTGATCTGATTATGGAAACTCTGCTTCATAAGGTGTGCACATGACTTGTTCAATGCGTTTTTGAGGCAAGTCGTCGCTCTGTCTTCTCAGTCTATTCTTTCTTGTGTTCGTTTTTTCGCCTCGGGCTACCTAAATTTCTTTCAAAAGTTGGGTGTCGTTTGTCGTTTTCGAGAATACTTTCTTGCTTTAAGGTTTCAGTTCTAATATTATGACCAATATCTGTGACTTCATGAACATTTGGGTGTCATTTGTTGTTTTAGAGAATACTTTGACTAAAGACAGCATCCAGAAGTCTTCCGTACAGGGTTCAGTACCAATATTATGACCGATATCTGTGACCTCATGAACAGTAGGGTGTTGTCTGTCGTTTTAGAATATACTTTGACTAAAGACAACGTCTAGAAGTCTTGCATTAATGTTTCAGTTCTAATATTATGACCGATATCTGTGACTTCATGAACAGTTGGGTGTCGTCTGTCGTTTTAGGGAATACTTTTACTAAAGACAACGTCCAGAAGTCTTGCATTAAGGTTTCAGTTCTAATATTATGACTGATATCTGTCACATCATGAAGTGTCAGGCACAGTTAGTTGCATTAGAGCACATTTTGACTATGGAAAATGCCCGAAGGCATTCCACGCAGTATTTGGTTCCTATCTTATGACCAATATCTGTTGTATCAATAAGAAACAGGTGTGCTTTGTTGCATTAGAGGATATTTCGAACACACACGCATCAGCCGAAAGCCTGGTGCTCTGGCCTCAATTGTAGTCTTATGACTGGCTTAAATCTGTCAGATCATGAAGTTTCAGGCGTGATTATTAGGTTGAGTGCTATAAAATATGATGTGTAAATATACTGAAGGTACCAGCATATTCAAGAGATTGTTAATAAATTTTGGAGTGCAGGTATAGAAACCCGGTGGTTTGTAAACCTGGTCAGGAGGGCAGCCGCCACCTCATTCCTTAAAAAGAGGAGGGGGGGAGCTCAATGTCAACTCCATATATTAACAAAAATAGTGAGGGGGTGCTAAGTCAGCCCCTACATGGAGGGGGGCACTGCGACTAACTTTTGCCCCCCCCCTCCTCCTTAAGGAGAACTCTGCACACGCCTATGATAGACGTACAGTATGCTAGACGCGAATGTTAATTCGCAGGAGCGGCACACGCACCGATATTGATTCTTGGTGAATACCACTATAGTTACTTTGGGCACTGGAATGTCAATTACTTCTAAAATAGTCTACACTGTGGTGGGTAAAGCACTGTCAATTTTTTACCGTGGTCTCATATCCTCTAAAACATATAAACCCGCTCCAGTTAGGAATGTGCAGTTCTGTGCTGAACTTGGACAGTTATAAGGGTCAAGCAACATTGTGCATCGGCTTTGGATGCGTGGGCGTCAACGCGGTTGATGCGTGCCAATGGTTGCGCGCCATTTTCCTCCACAGGCGCGACTAGACGCTTTTGACGCGCAGGCGCGTGCATACGCGTGCCAGTGGTTGGCACCTAACACTTTTACCTTTTATTTCTCCCCCCCCCCCCTTTCAGTGTTTCCCTTACCCTCGAGATGAGGTTTCTGAACGTCATTGCAACCATGCTTGAAATGGGGCAAGGGCTACGCTTTTCTGCTTTACAGACTTCTTTCTTCATGGTGATAAACAGCAGCGACACGCGCCACCACTGAACATGACGTCTATAGACGTCAGACTCTGCCCAGGCGGCGCTGTGAAAAACGCTTCCACCAGCGCCCTCATCGCCCACCTGGCCATGATTGGGTAGTGCAAAGAGAGCCGTATGCAAGCGAACGTGCATAGGCCCTTTTTCTTTCGTTGGAGTTGAAGCATAGTTTCCTGAAAATCAAGGACTTGGCAAGCTTCTTCCGTCAATCGAATACCACTTCAGAAAAGCAGGAAGCTCATCAAAGCACACTGTGGGTACAATGCAAAAGATGTTTCAGTTATTTCGGTGAGCTGCAACTCTCAAGCGTGCATCGCATGACATTGAGTTGGAGGCAAACATTTCGACATGCGTTCTGTGGCGCTAAATGCGTAAGTTTGGGCATACACCTGTTGCAAAAGCGATGAAGTGCATACACGAGCAATATACCCCTTGATCAGTGGTACGAAGCTCGCTTTATCCTGCACAAATGTTCCCGGCGATTTTCGCCTTTCCAATAGCATTCCCCATCCATCTCTCGCTTCCTGCGCGTTGAAATGTTTTATTGTGCATCCTAGAATGTTCTGTTGACGGTTTTCTTCCTATTGTATATACTGCAAATGAGGATACAAGCATTCCCACGTACTCGGAGTACAATGAAAGGCAAAACCAAGGCCTCCGAGATAGCTCCGGCAATCGCGGAGACCAATGCCAATAAAAGCATGATTGTAGTCACGACGAATATTTTGTGATCTACCTGTACAACGTACGTGTTCGCGTTTACTATAGTGAAAGCCGGAATTTACAACCTTCGAAGCCTACGTCTCTGTTGCTGTGTCATAGAAACTGTATACCTCAGATTATTAGTGGTTTTGGCGTGTGCGATGTTTATCGCACGCGTCACCAGGCTACTGTTGCACGGCGCGCATCGCTGTCAGAGGCTCTGTTGAGCTTCATAATCCAAGGTACCATGGTACTCCGTCAGCGCTACTCAAAACGATGCTACTCATAACAGCCCGTATTCAGCGGTCTCGCCTTTCTGGTTTGCGGCAGCTACCGAAATCAGTCAAACTGAAGTCTTTTACGTCTGTGACAATCCACAACGCAGCAGTAGCGACAATTGAGGTATTTCTTCGTAGAGAGCGGAGCTGTTCCGTCTGCTCTTGTTTTCGCAGTAGTTCTGGCAAGCGAACCACCAAGCATGTTATGGTGGTTCAGTGACACGTCCGACTAGCGGAAAGAAATTTTCGGCTCTTTTTCAAAGTTTTCAGTGCACAAACACACCTAAAAGTTAGCTCAATCATTGTTTCACCCATGCTTGTTGCACCTGGTTTCGCTGTGTAAGGAAGTCGGGCTTTGCACTACCAAAAACTGCGCCGGCAGGTGGAACTACGTGTCTGCAAAACTCCAGAGTTTGACGTGGGAAAGTACTCCAGACCCCTCTTGCGTCCTATCGGAAATCCTAGTATATAGAAATAAGGCATCTGACAATACATCCCTAAACGTGAAACTCAATGGAACGCAAATAAAGAGGTTGAAACCATCCGAATTCTGGGGGCCCACTTCAATAATTGAGGCAACAACTCATTTGCTTTACATAAACTAAAAACGTCCTGCCTACAAATCTCTCGCATGATTAGTCGGGTGGCTAACCAACAATGAGGGATGAAAGAACAAGACATAATGCGACTCATTCAGGCATTTGTTATCAGTCGCATAACCTATAGCTTTCCTTACCTGAGGGTCTTGAAAGCAGAAGAGCACCAAATAGACAGAGTCCTACGTGTGACTCTCAAGAAGGCTCTGAACCTTCCCCCGTGGACCCTCACGGAACGTCTGCTTCAAATTGGGCTTCACAATACCGCATCGAAACTATTCCATGCACACCACACGAATCAAGCCATGCGCCTCGCCATCACTAAAACGGGACGGAAAACACTATCAGAACTTGGCATCGAAGCCCCCATTGAGAGAAGGGGAAAACAACGTATCCCACATAAATGAAGGCAGGACTTCATCATCAAACCACTTCCACGCAACATGCATCCTCAGTTCCACGAACATCACCGTCGGGCACGGGCTAAAGTTTACGACAACTACTCAGATACTAAGGGCGCCTTCTTTGTCGATGCAGCTAGACCAGTGAACGGCAAATATACAGCAAGCGTCATTCATTGTGAAAAACAGGTTGATTCTATATCAGCGCAGGACTCAGACACAACTAGTATGGAAGGAGAAGGAATCGCCCTCGCCTTACGAAACCCAAGGTCCACTTTCGTTCTAACAGATTCAAAAGTAGCCTACCAAAATTTTTGTAAAGGCTACATTGGCACCATTGCGCATCGACTTCTTACACAACTCTCGTCCTCGCGCTAAGAGGGCGAATGGAAACAGCTGGTATGGATACCCGGCCGCTGCGGAGTTAGAGGAAATGAGCTCGCCCATGCCTCGGCCCGAGAATTACTCTTCCGGACCTCCGACCACGGCATATCGCACCCACCCTCGGCTATGCGTATGGACCCGTTCCTAACATACACAGATATTCTAGAACATCAAAGACTCGAAAGACGGAAACTTCCGCCCCCGGGGCCAAAGCTCAGTAAAGAATCCCAGGTAGCGTGCCGTCGCCTGCAGACCTTGTCTTACTCCAATCCATACATACTGTTCAAGATAGATCCCGACACATACGCCCCACAGTGCAGGTTCTGCGTCACTAAAACAGCCACCCTGTACCACTTGGTATGGGAATGCCCGCACAATCCACCTCTACAACCCAGACCACAGCACAACACTGTAGGGTGGGAGGCAGCTCTGCCCTGCTCGGATCCGAAGACCCAAGAGGCTTTCGTGAGACGAGCGAGGACAGTGGCCCGTGGGATGCCGGACTAAGGAGCCCACTCACCGACACTCCTTCCTCGGTCGCAAATAAATGTTTCATTCTCTCTCTCTCTCTCTCTCTCTCTCTCTCTCTCTCTCTCTCTCTCAGAGTTTGACGTCTATATTAACACGCAAAGAATGACAAGGCGCCTTTGACAAAAATAGGTCCTCCTGTTGAAACGTCGGCCAGTCTGTTTGAGGCCCTTCCTCTATTCCCTCGGCTTACCCCACTACGTATCCAAATCCAGAGATGCAAGCTTGGTTCTCTGCGGTGAAGTAATTGAAGCCCCACTTCTTGAATATCTTCGCAGTGATGGTTGTTTACTCGCTACCGGATCACTAAGAATGAAAAAGGCAACAGCTAGTTTAAGAGATAGCCGATGGCGTTAGCAGAGCTGAAACACCATTCCCTACATGCTGTAGGGAACTGAAACCGGAGAGAAGAATAAAGAAGAAACTCGAGCCCGGTACAACAAGGATTGTGAACGATCCCACAGGTTAGGGCAGAAAACAAAAAGCACAGGTGTGTGTGTGTGTGTGTGTGTGTGTGTGTGTGTGTGTGTGTGTGTGTGTGTGCGTGTGTGTGTGTGTGCGTGTGTGTGTGTGTGTGTGTGTGTGTGTGTGTGTGTGTGTGTGTGTGTGTGTGTGTGTGTGTGTGTGTGTGTGTGTGTGTGTGTGTGTGTGTGTGTGTGTGTGTGTGTGTGTGTGTGTGTGTGTGTGATTCTTTAAAGGAGTGAAGAAGGCACCTAAATTCTGTCTGCCTCTTGAGTGACACGGCGCTGTGCCTTGTAGGGGAATGGGAATGAAAGTGGGAGGAAGCGACAGAGTTGTGTATATTGCCACCTGCATGTAATGGGTTGGAAGCAACAGCAGCTCCCACCGTGAAAAAGAAAGGATCATTGCGTCATCTGCGCTCGATTCATTTGGTTACTTCCACAGGGTTATATGCTCCACTGTGTTTGACTACATCAGTGCAACTAAAAGATTACTGTTCTAGTGAACCCTAACCTTTTCAGATCTTTAGTTTATAATTCGTAGCTATGTCTGTCAGGAACAAGAGATGGTTTGACCACTTGCTCAGCAACCATTTTATTGGCAGTTTTATCTCTAAACTAATTTTTCAGATTGGCTTTATTATTATTTTACTTTCATTTAAGTATCCTACCGCCCGGTTCTTGGTGAATTCCCCTCTGTGGGTGAGCGCCATCCGTCTGAGGTCATCAGCATCAGCATCAGGTCCAGCCGCGACGGACACACTTTTCAAGAGCTGGCTACATCTTGGCTCATTAAAAGCCCCTTGCACTTCTGAAGTCTCGTGACAATATGTGTATAAAGTCGAGACGGGCTCGTCATGGCCAGAGCATCAAACAGGTGGCAGCAGGGCCAGGGGTAGCAGGTCCCACCTAAATGGCAGGCACCAATTGTCGTCTCGTCCAGGAACTTAACCAGGCTCCATAGTGCTGGCAGGGGAGGATAGAACGAGAAGAGGCGGTGTTCTATACTGGAGACAGGCAAGACTCTGGTAGGCCATGGTGATCTTCGAGTGTTCCTGTGCCAATCCAGGGCAGGCACTGAGGAGGTACTCGAGGGTCTCAGGAACCCCGCAACGACTGCAGGTAGGGGAGGCACAGGGACCCTTGGCGTGGCGGCGGGCCGCAGTCAATACACAGCCAGTCCGTAGGCGCAGCAGGGTGGCATAGTCCCTTCTGGTGAGGCCCGTCTCGGGCAACGGTTTGGGTCCTCATTCGTTGGCCACCCTGGAGTCTGGGTGAACCGTAACGAGGAGCCGCTTGGTGCGTGCCTGCGTGTGATCCCGGGCTGCGACGGCCCAGGAGAAGAGGTGCCAGGCTGGTGGGCAGCCTTGGCAAGCGTGTCCACCTCCTCGTTGCCGGCTATGCCCGCATGGGACAGTAGCCAGTGGAAGGAGGCGGATGCTTCGGAAGCAGCAAGGGCCTGGTACTTGGCCGCCAGGAGGCTCCCGGTCAACCCAGCATGTCGGTGGTTAGCCAGGATTTGAAGCGCCGCCATGCTGTCACCGATGACAGAAACAGAGCATCGGGATGTCCCCCTCCGGAAAGTCACCCGCTAGGTGGAGCCCGGCCAGCTCCGCTGCCATGGAGCTTGCTGGAAAGAGACGTTTACACTGCCTGCTGCTCCTCCGTGCAGAAATGACGCAAGACACCGCCGCAGTTTCGTCTGGCATCACGGATCCGTCGGTTTACACCTGCAGGTGGCCCTCCAGTTGCTCCTCGACGCAGTTTTCCTTGATGTTAGTAGAAATGACACACCATTTCCGACGTTCCGGATCTCTTTCAAATCAATGTGGTGAATTATCTCAATCAGGCTCTCCTCCTTTTTTATGTCTCTCATTGCCCATTAGCAGCTATTTTGCTTTGAGTAACACCGGCGCACACTGTATGCTTCACTCCTTAAGTTTCCCGCTTGTGGAGCTGAAACAACCTTCCCTACATGATTCGCCCCTCCACACTTTTTTTACTCTTCTTCGTTTGTTTCATGCTGTATTTATGTCTAAGGTGTTGCTACTCACCGTTCAACTTACGAATATCATGACTCATGCTGGCAACACAGGCGCATTCGCCGCGTTCAGTTAAAAAGCTAAGAGGGAGAGCGTGGGAAAAGAAAAAAAAACGAGGTGAAGGTGAAGAGCTCCATCGGAGTGAGATTAGTGCTCTCTCGTAGCATTCGAGCGCCTGAGCAAATACGAGTATGCAGCGTCGGTGCAAGCGTCGGGCATGCTTCAAGGTCGAAATCGCGCCTCAGTCATGAGCCCGGTGCACCGTGACCTCGACACGGGCTAGCGCAGCCAAAGACAAGCGAGCGCACTGCACCTCTCGCGACTCGGACACGCGAGTCGCTCGCGTCGGATGCTGTGGAAAAGGGGCCAAGTGTGTCGGCAAAATATTGACACGACCGACGCCTCGCGAGAAGCCAAGGGGGCGAGAGTAAATGCCAGTGTAAACAAATCAAGTCGCGAGCTCTTCTGCGCGCAACCGCGTATTTTAGGGGGATCCCCCGACCGGCTATTTCCGGACAGTGGCTCCTCCACAGGCGCGCTGAGCTTTCGGCGCTGTCCCTTCTTTTTAAAACTCGATTTCTGGCGCCCGAATTTCTTGCTTCTCTGTTTGAGCAGCGTGCTCATTGCGTGCTTTCTTCGCCTCAAGAGGCCGGTTCCTACCGGTGCACGCAGGCGGCCGCGTGTATGGTCGCTCTTTGGGTGGCCCCTCGCCATGCCATTATGCGCTGACACAGTGCGCGAGTAGCGTGCGAAACACTTGCAAGATGTGAAAACGGGGCTGCGGGTGAGCGCCATTAGCTGAGCAGCGTGGGCGCTGGCAAGTGCGCGCCATACTGAGTGGTGTCGAGATACAGAATTCTTCGAGCGTCAGCTACGCATGTGACCACGCACCTGTCGGAGAATGCGTTTGGACGCCTACTCCATCTGAGCAGCACTATAATATGCATTGTGCGCGCGTATAAAATTATGATTCATGGCAATGAAATCTTTTCATTATTTCTTGTATGCAGCTAGAGGATATCGGCTCTAAATAAAATACAATTATTAAGGAATGTGCTGTGAAAAACACCAGAAATTGGTGCATTTCCAATGGTATAACATTCGAGCTACGTACATGTTTTGGATTGCTTACAACACTACGTAATACCAACACTACATTATGCATAGAAAACTTTTTTTGCGGGGGGGGGGGGGGGGGCGGGCTGGTGGGGGAGGACTTGAGACCATCATATATTATATTGTCACGACGCAAACACAGCAGAAGTCGTATATAGAAGACCTCACTTTAATTAAATGCAAGGCGCTCGCAAAGAGGACCGGACAAGAACTTCGTCTTTCTTTCTTGCTGCGCGAGCTCTTCTCTGCAGGTTGAATGTTCTTCCTGGAGGGAGGCATTTGCCTCCCTCCAGAAAGAGCATCGTCCCGATGCTCTGCGACAAAATACGCGGTGTATGTAGTTGACGTATTATGCAACTGGCGCACTGCAATATGGCTTCATCCGCACAACGTGTACGATTTCATATTTTTGCTGGCGAGTTCGCGAGGAACTGTCAGGGATGACCTCATAGTTCACATAACTTAGGCGCCGTACAACATTGTAGGGACCAAAGTACTTCTTGAGTAACTTTTCAGAAAGGTCGCGTCGGCGGATGGGCTCCAGAACCACACTTTCTCGCCTGGTTGATAAGTCACGTATCAGTGTCACAGGTTATAACGTTGTGCGTCGTAATTCTGGTGCCAGGCGATTCGCACGCGTGCAAGCTGCCGCGCCTGTTCAGCTCATTAGGTAAATGCTTGAGCATCGGTGTCTATATCGTCGCAGTCGTGGAGCAACATGGCATCAAGCATTTTCGTCACTTCACGGCCATAAAGAAGACTAAATGGCATGCTTCGGGCAGTTTCCTGCTGCGCCGTATTATAGGCAAACGTCACGTATAGTAGAACGTCGTCCCAATTTTTATCATCCACGTCAATGTACATACTCAGCATATCGGCGATTGCCTTGTTGAGGCGTTCTGTTAATCCGTTGGTTTGTGGGTGATAGGAGGTAGTTTAACGATGCGCTGTTCCACTGAGCTCAAGCACTGACTTAAGGAGCATGGTTGTGAAAGCGGTACCTCTGTCCGTTATTATAATCCTATGAACATTTTCAGAACAATATTTTCAAAGAAAAATTGTGCCACTTCTACTGCGGTTCCACTCGATAATGCCTTTGTTTCTGCGTAGCGAGTAAGGTAGTGGATAGCGACAATTAACCACTTGTTTCCAGTGTGCGAGAGAGAGATAAAGATGCAAGGAAAGGCAGGGAGGTTAACCAGACGCACATTCGGTTTGCTACCCTGCACTGGGGAAGGGATAAAGGGGAGAAAAGAGGTTGCAGAGAGATGAGAAGGTACACACAATCACGAGCACACTCGGGGAGCACACACAGTCTACAGGCGGTCGCTCAGGTTTGTTGACTTTAGGTAAAGTAGCAGTGCTTTTGTTGCTTTCTGCGCAACTGAGGCAGATGCCCAAGGTCCTAGTATCTTCTGCACACAAAATGGTCCGGGGTCAAGTTGATTCAAAACCATCCGGAGCTGGCATCGCTGTGTGTCGTAGCAAGCGCAGCTGCACAGGACGTGTTCGATAGTCTCTTCAGCTCCACAGTAGTCGCATGTAGGAGTGTCTGCCATACCAATGCGAAAGGAGTACACCTTTGTAAATGCAACACCCAGCCAAAGGTGGCATAACAGTGTCACATCGGAGCGGGAAAGTTGTGATGGTAGCTTTAGCTTGAGCGAAGGATCCAGTTCATAAAATTGACACCTTTGGAAGCTGGTAGACGACCAGAACGTGCGTGTGAGATCTCGAGCCAGCAGGTAAAGTTGTCTTGCTGCATCATTCCTTGATAGAGGAATCGGGACTACACGGGTTCGTTCATGGGCTGAGCGAGCTGCATCATCGGCTAATTTATTTCCGGTAATACCGATATGTCCAGGCAGCCATTGATATATAATATGATGCCCAAATGCTAGAGCTTCATGATGGCAATGTCTTATTTCTTGTACCAATTGGTCATGACTCCTCCTACGCATGGCAGACTGCAAACTCTGAAGCGCTGCCTTCGAATCACAGAATATGACCCATTTTCCTGGACGTTCTTGAACGAGATATTGTAAAGCAGCCCTTATAGCAGCAAGCTCTGATGCCGTAGTGTGCGAAGTTGGAAATGTTCCAAGAAGGTCCACTCCGATTTGTGCAAAATGCATGGTGGGCAGTTGAACTGGCTGCAACAATTTGGCTGGTTTTAAAGGTGGCGATTTTCGTCGTTGACAATCGAGGCACGTGCGGACATAATGCTTTACAGTGCCTGGAAGCGTCGGCCAGTAGTACTTCTGTTGGATTCTGGCCAATGTGCGCGTGTATCCGAGGTGGCCGGAGGTTGCCTCATCGTGGCAAGCGCTCAAGATCTCATCGCGAATGGATGTCGGGGCAACAAGTAAGTGGGCACTTCCGCTGGAGGAAGATTTTTTCTTATATAGGACACCACTGCGCAAGCAGAATGACGGCAGGCTCCTTGCAAATATCTTGGGAACTCTTGTAGACTGGCCGTTAAGAAAATTATTAAGAGGAAGCAACTTGCTGTCTTCTTTCTGCTTAGACGAAATGATGACCATGTCGACCACTCCTAAAAACGCCATGTCATCCTCTTCTGGAACATCCTCTTGCTTTATAGGTGACCTGGATAAGCAATCAGCATCGGAGTGCTGCCGTCCCAACTTATAGACGACCATCATGTCGAATTCTTGAAGGCGTAAGCTCCAGCGCGCTAGCCGACCAAATGAGTCCTTCAAGTTGGTCAGCCGGCAAAGCCAGTGGTGGTCGCTGACTACGTGGAAGGGACGGCCGTAGAGGTATGGGCGAAACTTCATAACTCCCCATACTACAGCAAGACATTGCTTTTTTTCTGTTGTGAAATAATGGGACTCGGTGCGGGAAAGCGTCCTACTTGCATATGCGATCACTCGCTCGGCTGAGTCTTGCCACTGGACGAGTACAGCACCTAAACCTACGTTGGTGGCATCGGTGTGGATCATGGTTGGAGCGTCTTCGTCAAAGTGAGCAAGCACAGGTCGTGTCTGCTGGCGCTGTCATAGATCTTCAAATGCTACGTGTTCCTCTTCGCCCCAAAAAATGGAACATTGTCTCTCGTTATGCGTATTAAGGGCGACGCTATAGGTGAAAGAAATGGGCGATAAATCTGCGGAGTAGGCGCAGAGGCCAAGAAAACGTCTCACGGCCTTCTTATCTGTTGGCACCGGAAATTTTCGGATAGCATTGATCTTGTCGGGGTCCGGACGAACACCTCCATAGCTCACCACATGTCCTAAGAATCAGAGTTCCTTGAAACCGAAATGACATTTTTTCAGGTTTCAGCGTTAGGCCGGCGGACCGTATTGCTTGAAATACTAATAGCAGCCGTCTTAGATGTTCCTCGAATCTTTCTGAGAAAACAATGACGTCGTCGAGGTACACCAGACACGTCTGCCACTTAAGGCCTGATAGGACGGTATCCATCAGTCTCTGAAATGTTGCTGGATCTGAGCACAATCCGAAGGGCAAGACTTTAAACCGCGGGTACAAGAACCGCACGCTCGGGGCATGGTTGCAGTCATACTCACCACATCATCGTATGTCACGAATCACACGGCTCTCATTTATGTAAAGCTTCTACAGAAGTCCCAACATTTCAGTATATCATAAAGTCATGAACGGGTTCATATGCGTGACCGATTACGTGAACCTTGTATAGCGACAGAAACGATTTATGCCCGAGGAAACACAGACACAAAATAAAGCACGGGACGACATACCAGTGCTAGCTATAACGGTTTATTGAACCCGCCACATGTACTGTGATCATCACCATATCACACGCTTGGACTACTTTGTTAGACAGCACTACCTCTTATCTTAGGGTGGCGCACTCATGCAGGCTGAATATAATGAAGACATCAGTTCGGCATCTATAATCTCGCCTCTATAATCTTGTATAGCGAAGCTGTTTCAGGGACTGTGCGCAACGGTTTTTGTGAAAATAGGCCAAGGCACGGAGGGGTCGATGCCAATTGTAAGTGCGAAACGACGTGTGTCTGTGTTCTAAATTTGCTTTGAAATGTCATAATAATTCATTAATGTATTAATGTGTTTATACATAATGAAATACAACGGTGCAGCTGACGCTTTATTGAAGCAACAGCAAAATGGCGCCGATCATGAAGAGGAACGTGCCGAAGACTGATGATGATAATTGATAGATGAGGAAGATGACGTACAATGAATTCTCACACTAATTTCCCCCGTCGACGGAAGCGGCCAGCCTGGCCGCGAATCACGCTGTGGAACGCATACAATAGGGCTTGAGACGCGAAACATGCACAATCTCTGTCCCGCGGCAGCGTTGGTCAGTGGGAACATGAACAGGTGTGACACGGTAGTTCACCGGGGAGGTCTGTTCGATAACTTTGTAAGGGCCAAGATAGCGTGACTCAAACTTTTCGCATAAGCCAGGCGTTCGCGCAGGAGTCCACAGAAGTACATTGTCGCCAGGGCGGTAGAGAACGACGCGGTGAGTGGCATCGTAACGATGTTTGCGATCTTCTTGGCTAGCTTCGGTGTTTACGCGGGCAAGACGACGGCATCGAGCAACGCGGGACAGAAACTGGTCGCAAACGAATGGTGAAGAGTTGACGGGGCCAGAAAAGAATGAAACGTCGAGTGGTGATGTCGGTTGGCGTCCGTATACTAGGAAAAATGGAGAATAGCCTGTGGTTCGTTGAACTGACGTGTTATATGCATACGTGACAAAGGGTAGTATGGCATCCCAATTGCGATGGTCCGGTCGGATATACATGGACAGCATGTCACACAGCGTGCGATGAAATCTTTCCGTTAAGCCATTGGTTTGCGGGTGATAGCTAGATGTTGTTTTATGAACTGTTTTTGATGCTTGAAGAACTTCACTGAGCGTGCTTGAAAGAAATGCCTTTCCCCGGTCGCTCAAAAGGACACGAGGGGCTCCATGGCGTAGATAAATAGCATTCAAGAAGAAAGTTGCTACTTCCGAAGCACTTCCTGAAGTGATTGCGGCCGTCTCAGCGTACCGGGTCAAGTGATCAACCGCGGAGACTATCCACCTCTTGCCGTCTGATGTAGTTGGGAGGGGCCCGAAGAGGTCAATTCCGACGACAGAGAACGGCTCCGATGGACAAGGAAGTGGTTGTAGGGTCCCAACTGGAGGAGTAGTGGGCCGCTTGCGGTGTTGGCAAAGTGCGCACGAGGCAATATATTTAGCTACTGTCGTGGAAAGACCTGGCCAGAAAAATCGACTGCGGATGCGCTCGTATGTTTTGTAGTAACCCAAGTGTCCTGACGTCGGGTCGTCGTGGGAAGCGCGCAGAACTTCAGTGCGTAGTGCGCGTGGTACGACGGGAACCCATCGGTGGCCTTCCGGGTGCAAAATGTATCGATATAGCACATCGTCCTCCAACTTGAATAGTCGGAGTTGTTTCCGGAGCCTGGCATTAGGGGAAGACGAAGCACCGGTAAGCCGACCAATGATGTCAGTGCAATAAGAATCGGCTCGCTGGTGAGTAGCAAGTGCTGACGGACGGGTGGATGAAGGTAGGGAAGAAATGGATGATATCGACGAGGCATCCTCCGTATAGCCAATTTGACAAGGGGATGTGACGTGCACCGAAAACTGCGGCAAAGGGCATCGTGACAAAGCGTCGGCATCTTGATGTTGTCTTCCAGTCTTGTAGATGACGTCAAAGTCATAAGATTGTAATCGGAGAATCCAGCGACCAAGTCGTCCCGACAAGTTTTTGATTGTGGACAACCAGCAAAGAGCATGGTGGTCTGTCACAACAGTAAAATGTCGACCATGTAGGTACGGACGAAATTTTTGGATGGACCAGACAACAGCCAAGCACTCTTGTTCGGTTATCGAGTACCTCTTCTCTGCAGTGGTCAGAGTGCGGCTTGCATACGCGACAACTTTCTCGCGAAAGGCATGGTCGCGCTGGAGTAGTACGGCGCCGATTCCTTGTCCACTCGCGTCAGTGTGTAATATAGTAGGTGCCTTGTCATCGAAATAACAAAGCACCGGTGGGGATGTCAGTGCCTGCTTGAGTTCTTGAAATGAGGCTTCGCATTGATCATTCCAATGGAAGGAACCGGTACTAGCAAGGAGCTTGTGGAGAGGAGCGGCAATAGTGGCAAAGTTGCGAATGAAGCGGCGAAAGTACGATGCGAGTCCAAGAAAACTGCGTAGTTCTTTGGAGCGAAAGGGTCGCGGAAAGTTGAGGACTGCGGAAATTTTGTCCGGATCGGGCTGGATGCCATGTTTAGTAACGAGATGTCCTAGTACTTTTATAGCTGTGTTGCCAAAATGGCACTTCCTTGTGTTTAGTTGAAGTCCAGCGTTGGAGAGACATGTAAGCACTTGATCTAGGCGTTGCAGATGATCATCAAAAGTGGAAGAAAACACGACGATATCATCGAGGTAGCATAGACAAGTTTTCCACTTGAGGCCACGAAGAACAGTGTCGATCATCCTTTCAAATGTGGCGGGAGCATTACATAGACCGAATGGCATTACGTTAAACTCGTAAAGACCGTCCGGCGTAGAAAAGGCGGTCTTTTCTTTGTCTGCTTCGTCCATTGGTATTTGCCAATACCCGGACCGAAGGTCAAGGGTGTAGAAGTATTGGGCGCCTTGCAATGAGTCAAGTGCATCATCTATACGGGGCATCGGATATACATCCTTTCGGGTAATCTTGTTGAGCGCGCGGTAATCAACACAAAATCGTACCGATCCATCCTTCTTTTGTACCAACACAACGGGTGATGACCAAGAACTGGTAGAGGGTCGTATGATGTTTCTGTTTAGCATATCGGTCACGTTCTCCTCGATGATTTTGCGCTCGGCCAAGGAGACTCGGTAGGGACGACGGCGTACAACAGTCTGACCTTCAGTGTCGATGCGATGATGCGCAACTGTGGTCTGTCCTAGTGCCGAAGCATTGGCGTCGAAGGAGGCCTGGTGTTTCCTGAGCAAATTCAGCAACGCCTCACGCTGAGAAGCAGAAAGGTCAGGATTTCTCCCGGGAGCAAAGGAGGAGGACGTAACAGACTGGGCCTGTTGTGGCTGAGCTGTCAAGGCGTCAAGAGAGACCAAAGAAACCGGTTGGGTATCCACATAACATGACACTGAAGAACCTTGGGGTAGGAGGACGGGCTCTGGGGTAGGGTTCAGGCCAATGATTATCGCTGCACTGTCTTTGAACCGCACCAGGCTGGAGGGGACTACAACGCCGCGAGCTAGACAGCTGCTGGAAGGGGTGATGAGGACGTCACCATTGGCAATATTCGGAGAAGTGATGGTGATGAGTTGCTCTTGACCCGGGAGTAGTATGGATTCGGAAGCTGTGAAGAAACGCAATGGTCTTTCGTCGACGCGTTCGCTGCAGTGATCGGTCTCGGTCATTTCGACTACACGTTGACGGCAAGAAATTAATGCAGATGCTGATGAGAGAAAATCCCAGCCTAAAATTAGTTCATGAGCACATGAAATTAAGACAGCGAAGGTGATGTGATGAAGAATACCATCAATGAAGACACGCGCTGTACATTGGGCCGATGGTCTAATTATTGCTCCATTGGCCCCAATCAAAGATGATCCAAGGTAGGGTGTCTTGACTTTCCGCAATCGAGAACACAAGTCGGCACGCATAACTGAAATAGTTGCTCCCGTGTCCAGCAAAGCCAACACCCGCACACCTTCCACAGTTACCAATAACATGTTTGACGGTCGTTCAGGAGGACTTGGGTCATTTCGCCGCGATGCAGTTTTCCCTCCAAAAACTGCACTGTTTAGTTTTCCGATCGCTGGGCAGCCAGTTGAGAGACAGGCCGAAGTGGTGAAACAGAGCGTCGGAGTGGCGAAGGGGAGCGTGGTCGGGATGCACGTGTATTGTTGGTCGTGTTGGAAATGCGCACAGGAGACGGTGATCGGTGGTTGGAAGGACTGTCGGCATAACGGTAGTAACCTCGAGCATATGTGTCGTCTCGTTCAAAAGCGGCATAACCACGACGTTCATCTTGCTGCCGACGTCGACAGACCCGGGAAATGTGTCCTCGAATTCCACAGTAGTAGCAAATAGGACGTGGGGCCCGCCAGGAAGAATGGTAGGTAGGGTTCGGTGGACGGGCGACTAGAGGTGCGAGATGTTCGTGATCAGGTACAGGTGGTGGTGCTTGAGACGGCGAGGGTTGCATTGCAGCGATCTGTGCATACGAGGGGGGTTGGGCGCATGGTGGAGCACGGTGAATGCTTTGGAACGCTGACATTTCTTCCCTAATAATTCCACGCAGATCGCTAGAGGCGGGTTGAGCGGGAACGTTGTTAGAAGGAGGTAAAGTGTAGGCTTGCAATTCCTCACGAATAATGTCTCGAATGATGGTTCGGAGCTCCATACTGTTTGCCATGGGGTTCTCAGAGAAGTCGGGTCGTAGGCGGATTGACTGCAGGGTATCAAGCCGCTGGCATACCGAGACGACGTCGGAAACCGTCGAGGGGTTGTGTGCGACGAGAGCGTTGAAAGCGGTAGGTCCGATACCCTTCAGAAGGTGCCGGACACGATCACCTTCTGGCATGGTGTCGTCGATACGGCGGCAAAGTGCAAGCACATCCTCAATATAGGAAGTGTAGGACTCACCGCAATGTTGAACGCGTTCTGCCAGTTTCTTGCGAGCAACTTCTGAACGGACGGTTGGTGTACCGAAAATACGTCGGAGCTGGTCTTTGAAGGAAGACCAATCGCGGAAGTCGCTCTCATGGTTCAGGAACCACGTCTTGGCAACCTGAGAGACGTAGAACTGGACGCGTGCTAATTTCGATGCCTCGTTCCAGTTGTTGTAGACACCTACGCGGTCATAGTTGTCGAGCCAGTCTTCGACATCTTCGCCAGGCAGACCGGAGAAGATTGGAGGCTCCCGAGGGGGATTGTTGACCGGCTAGGGTTGGCGGCTGGTGGTTGCGCCGGCGAGTGGTTCGGTTGGGCTTGCTCTTGTGCCATGGTGCTCTGCTGGCGCAAGCGACGTCCCGAACGGAGCTCCAGGAGCTGGCTTTGGATGGAGAGAGGTCGAAGAGATCGGGAAGCACCTTCCACCACTTGAAATACAACGGTGCAGCTGACGCTTTATTGAAGCAACAGCAAAATGGCGCCGATCATGAAGAGGAACGTGCCGAAGACTGATGATGATAATTGATAGATGAGGAAGATGACGTACAATGAATTCTCACAATATTTCTAATAAATGTAGGAAACTTATACAAGCTGATTTTCCTTTTTCTTGCCTGTAATTTGCCTTTATTTCTCACATCTTGTTATACGCATAGGCAGCACGACTGATACTTGCAAGGAGTTGGCTCGTCTCCTGCTATGTGAAGTTGGTGGGACGGATGGACGGATGAATGGATGGAAAGACGAATGGACGGACGGACGGATGGACGGATGGATGGATGGATGGATGGATGGATGGATGGATGGATGGATGGATGGATGGATGGATGGATGGATGGATGGATGGATGGATGGATGGATGGATGGATGGAACGTGTCGTATGTCGGCCTCTGCTGTCTTTACATGCACTGTGGTCGCTTATGTACGTTGGGCCCACTGTTCGCACCAACCTGGTAATAGAAGATCAAATAATATTTTAATTGTTTTATTAAAGAGGCGTAGAAAAAGCTCGAAAACCATTAGTTGTTACGCGAACAAATGGGCGTGCTCACAAACACATACGCACACGCACACACGCACTCGCACACACACGCGCGCATGCCATTACAGGTGCCTTGTTCATTCTTGGACAATACACAACTTTCGTTACTGCTTTTAATGTCAAAATTCTAATTATTCGACTGGATTGTGCGAACGACTATAGACGGGCATTACTTACAAAATAAGAAGTAATGGATGATTGTGTAATTAATAAAACATGACTAGACATATTTCAAAAACTGCTTAACCTCAATATAACAGACCTAATTAAAGTGAAAATCTCAAAATAACAAATTGATTCTCTTATCATGCCTTCATGCGCATGAAGCTATGAATGCTAGCTAAACGATGCTCAGAAGCTTGGGACAGAAAACGCGGTGTGCGAGCGCCGCATATTTCATAGGTGAGAGAGTCTTTTTAATGCGCAATCGTTAAAGAGCTGGTTTTGCCCGGACTCCGGTGTCGGCGTGGCCCCTTCTGCGTAGGCACGCAGCTGTTCTACGTAATTCGGGGGGGTCTCCTTAACACGCAAGTGTAAAACTGCGCCCGTTGTCAAAACAAGCGAATAGGACAAAGAGCGAGTGGTTCAAAGGTACACCAATTACAAAGCAATCATACATATTTATTCATCATCAATAACGAAGTCAACAAAGAATTCATCAGCTGCTCAGACTCTATTGTTGCCTCAGGGAGACTTTGCGGGTACTTCGGAACTGCACTCCCTGTAGTCATTAAAGAGTAGCCTTCATTGACCAACGTAGCTCGCACAGACTCGCGGCACGATTGAGGTGCCCGCGAAGAAACGAAGCCAGGCGACCGATTGAGAAGGCGATGCGAATTGGGTCCGACCACGCTATCATCTTCTACTTTTGAGGCTAAGATGGAATAATATCGGGAGCCAAATACCCAAATGATGACCCAAAACCACGATATCATTATGGAGACGCTGTAGTGGAGGATTCTGTAAATTTTGACCACCTCGTGTTCTTTAACATGCACTGACATCGCATAGTACACGAGCCTCCACCATTTTGCCGTCATTGAAGTGCAACCGCAACGGCCGGGATCAAACCACCGACCTGCGGGTATGTAGCAGAGCACACCCTATTAGCCCCGACAACGAACACTGGCGTCGCTGCGGTCGTGTTGATGTGACGTCATGGCACGGACTCGCCTGCTCCACCAGCGCTTATCGACTTTTTTCTGCGCCAGCCGTGTACACGCTCTTTGCAATACGTTGATGATTATTCCTCCATTTCGTGACGCAGTTTTCTCAACCTACAAGGTGCAATATTTCCCAGCTAGTGAATGTTTTTAAAGCTGTAAGAAGTTTTCAATATTTAGCTTAGAATAGGCTGACTCCCGTCCAAACGGAATATTTATTGTGAACATGCTGATGCAGGTGAAGACGTTCGTTGTTTTGATCGCGTACACCACGGAATGGGTGCGAGGCATAAACTGCGGGATTAGAACATGTCCGTGCCGAAGTATGTGAAATAAAATTGGGACGTTTTCAATTCACTAAATAGACTGCGCTTTACCGTGAAATTATGTTGCGCCAGCATCTGCGAATGATTTAAACGATTTGACAGAACTGCGCTTTCTCCAGCAGAAGACATTACATGAATATGACTGTCATAAGCACTCACGCAACATATTGGTCAAACAACCAGAATAATACTGCCGCACACACAATCATTTCGGAAATAATGAGATATTTCTGTTCACTGGGATCATATGCAAAGGTTTCTTCTCAACACTCGCCTGGGATTATGAAGTTTTATACCCTGATTTACGTGAAATGCTAGAGTGTTCTACCACTGCGTCACAAATTCAAATGGGAGCTTCACGTGGGAGCCCCACTGATAGCAACAATTTCAACACATACGTCAGGAAGTCGAAACGAACTTTTGCTATGGTGCCCTCACGGATGTGGCCCAAGCAGTGGCGTAACCCGGGGATGGCTCACCGGGCCTGTACCCTATCGTCCAATTTTTTTTCTCTAAGCAGAGAGAAAAATGACCATTTCAAGTAGGTGCCCTCCCTTCAACCCAAAGAAGCCCCGCCGTGGTGGTCTAGTGGCTTAGGTACTCGGCTGCTGACCTGGCGCAGGTCGCGGGATCGAATCCCAGCTGCAGCGGCTACGTTTCCGATGGAGGTGGAAATGTTGTAGGCTCGTGTGCTCAGATTTAGGTGCATGGTAAAGAACCCCAGGTGGTCAAAATTTCTGCAGCCCTCCACTACGCCGTCTTTCATAATCATATGGTGGTGTTGGGACGTTAAACCCCACATATCAATCAATCACCCCCAAAAAAATTTCAACTGATACATAGACTTCTGGACCCATGTAATAACTAAACAGCCTTCGCCTCAATAAGGTGATAACTGGTATCGCACGTCATATCCACCAACAGGTTATCAACTGCAAGGAAATTCAACATACCAGGTGGTTATCTAAACTGGTAGTCCGGAGCACGATCACACCGTTGCTATACGATTCTGCACGAAGACAGAATCTGACTGCAATAGGATTTTCCGCGCCGAATCTCAACCGCACTTGACCTCAATAATTTCGGTCGATTAAATCTTCAAAATTATTGCGAAAGAAACATGAAAATAAAGAACGCCTTGAGTGAGCAAGTAAACGAGGAAAACACACAACAGCGGCGGCGCTATTCTTTAGGGCGAGCGCCTTCCGGTGTATGTCCCGATACTCGATGCTGCACGCGTGCACGTGGCTTGATACACCTGTGAAAGCGCTGTCCGTAGATACGTGTATTATTCCTCCGGTACAAATTATTCCAGGGGAGGTGGAGCCCTCATTTCTTCAAAAAGAATCGCCCATCCACATCTCAACTTTAGAGTGTAAGTTAGGTGCCTTAATTCACTCTCAAAATCACATGAATATGCGTCAATGAGTTTGTTGTGTCCAAAAAGAAGCGTGTTCTTGATTTTCACACCCATCGGAGTGCGGCTGTCGTCGCCAAAAATGTAATCCATCATCGTGGTTAGCAGCGCGACACAACCCCTTTCACTCATCTCACATTGCTATAAGACCCAGCGCTTTATTGCACAACAGCAAAACTAACTTTTTATTGTTTTACGTAAAACATTACTAAATCTTTTTTCTTCGTACATCTGCAGCTTGAGACAAGCAAAACGCGAACGCAAACACTGGAACAGCTCACGAAGCGAGCGCATGTGTATAGGCGCGCCGCGGCTCGCATCGAAGAGTCCGTGCCGTGAGGATATCCGCCAGGCGGCGCCACTCCAACATCTCGGGGCTAATAACCACTGCACCACCGCGGGGGATAAGGCAAAGGTCAGACGTTCTCCAACTTTACGCTTTGAGACGTCTTGTTAGAACACGTCAAGAGTGGTTACCTTGTCAACATGTCAAGGATATAATTTTTCTGCATGATAATAAGTCCATTATCAAAAGTGCCTTTAACATGCTGTAGCCTGATGACATGCAGTTTCGATTAATGGTGTTAACATAGTAATCAAAAATATAGTCTTACTACGCACATCGCAACTCTATATTTAATGATGTTCTCACATTCTTTATTTGATTCGATATTCGAAGGCAGTTTTTTTTTCAATATTCATATTCAATTTGCATTGGAAAATTTCCATATTCGCGTGCTTCACTTTACGACACGTGTAATATAAACCAAACCTGCGAAGCCCATCCGCTCGGAAAAACTTACGAGGAAGGCACTGGTTTCAGAATACGCACTGTCCAACTTTTAGGGCAGGAGACACTTTTCATACCGTTACAATTTTTTAGCAGTGCATGTGGCTTTATGTTGTGAAGGAGCGGCAAAGTCACTGAAATATCAAAGCATATAACAGCGCACATTAAGAATTATTGTCTTGCATCTGGCGTCCTCCTTGAAATTCTTCGAAGCCCCGACAACGTACTAGCTACAATGTGTAAATTGCTTGATGCGTCCGAAAGTTTTTTTGTTGTTGTTGTTGTTGTTGTTGTTAATTTTCAGTTACTTTACTTTTCATAATTCCTACAACATTCCATTCAATTTCTTATGTTGTAAACGTCACTTATTTTGATTTCAAACAACACAATTCTGCTTGCTTCCTCAGAGAGAACTAAACTGTAACATAATGCATTAAAAACAAAAAAGCACTCAGTACACCACAGTTCAAATATGATTTAGATTGAGCACACTTTTACTACGAAGAAACGGAACGCCAATGTTCATTGAAAACATGTTCACTTTGATTAATGATAGTCCTCACCGAAAAAGATTATCCACAAGTGGCCAATGTGATCAAATGTCGCCGTGCTGATTTTCTTCTGTGGGCACCATGAAATGAAAAAGTCACCAACGAATAACTTTAAGAGAAACTTTATTCAGCTGAGAAGAGATGGTGAGTAGCGTTGTTGCTATCTGACTGGATGGTGAATCGAATAGGCAAATATTATGATTTAAACAAATCCTTTCGGAAATGTCTCAGCATTTGTTTGTTTTTATTATATGGATTAATGAAGGTTTACTCAAGACATGGGCCATGGAATTGCCCATGTCACACCATTGGAATTTCGCAGCAATGTGAGACTTGCTCAGTTCTACGTACAATGGAATAAATTTCTTGGTTTTTAAACAGCATTAGGACACCAATGTTTTTATGCAGCTAAATAACGCTGTGCACAGTGCTCTCTGGAGGTTTCAGCCCATCTTGATATTGGGCATATTATCAAGGGTCAGTGAAAAGCAATCGGCCTCTGAGTGAGCAAATCAGTCATCGTTAGCTAAACTTCTTGCGTCGGGCTTGCGCGAATGACGATACTGGGTTGCCTGTTTGCAAGAATGGCCACTTTTGCGAGGTATTCAGCATTTACAGGTGGTCATGACTTGCATACTTCTAGGCTATTTCTCGTATTAAAGTGCCACGATACCATCGCCCAATGAATCGCCGTTTTCAGTGGAATACATAAATAGAGGGTCTGTCGTGCCTATACTGATATTAAATGTCCTGTAAAAGAATATATTGTTGCAAAGTGACCAGAAGGAGTCGCCAGCTATAAATCCGCCCACTGCTGGCATTCGCCATTTTTCCATGGCATGCGTGACGTCATGCGATGCATGGAGCGGAGTCGTCGTCTTCATCAATGTTTGAGCAGCAGCTAACTGTTCGACTTGAGTGACAAGCTGAAGAAAGCTGAAATGGCCTCAGTGGACGTGCAGCCTACCACGAAACAATATCGTTGGCCTGAATTCAGGCGTCCGCAGAGCTATCGGCTTGTTACGCCCCAACCCACGAGCATGCTCCCTCCATGCTCACGAAAGTGTTGCCCAACTCTCGGACCGCTCCCGTGTTTGTAAACATACTGGATCAAATATTAAGTGCTTGACAAAATGCCCTAAACTTTCACCACCTTGTTTACGAACCAACTGCCAGTTGCCAACATAACACCAATTGTAATCACACATTGGGTGTCAAGGCAAAATAAACTCTTTGAAATATATTGTAACTTGCTATATTCGCGCTTCAAATGGCAGTGCGTGCTTAGATTCATTGTATGGAAATATGACACCTCTTTAAACAATGCATCTAAGCACGCATTGCTTACGCGTGTATGGTGTGCCACAGTCAGTGGCAAAGCTATAACATTAATTCAATCACATAACTCACCTGCCTACAAAAAAACAAAAGTCCTCTTTTGTGGCCGTCTTCAGCACTGGTTGTCAATTGTCGATGCTATAAGCCGGTTACTATAATTGTCACTAGTACGGCATAGTTGGTCGAATAAGTGATTTGCAGTCATCTTGCCTATATGCGCAGAACATACCAAGGACTGCCTACACCATGGTAATTAAGCACGGTCAGTACAACGTGACGTAAAGGATGTGCGACAAAGCTAAGAGTAGATATGACTGATCTCGCAACATAATGGCCAGCTTATTGTTTAGGTGGCCAATTCAACAGAAAAACAAGTGCTCAATGTCTGGCGTACACTGGTATAGTCTTCAGCTGTGACAGGCAGATGGAAAAACAGTACCAGAACGAGTAGAAACGTAATGAGAAAAAAAAAGAAAACATTGGCATATTATTCTCCTTCCCCGTTCCAGCACCATCTTTCCAACATTATAGCGACAAAACAACTTGCCCACCTATCTGTTAGTCTGCTATGAAAGACAGTTATTTTTGCAGTCATGTACTCGTTTTCATTGAACTTGTTGTTTTTCCTAGGCAGGGGTGCAGCCAAATATTTCCTTTTCTCGGAGGAGTGAGAGAAGTAGGAGAAGGTTTTAACCACTGTTCATGTATGCTCAATAATATGGAAGGTTTAAGTCTCAAAACGATGATATGATTATAAGGGGATGCCGCAGTGGAAGTCTCCAGAAAATTTTACCATCTGGCATTCTTAACATGCATTGCTACCACAGTACGCGGGCCTATATAGCATTACGCCTTCATCGGAATTCGATCACCACGACCGAAATTGAACCCGTGTCCTTTGGGTACGTCAGCCTTTATGTACGTTTGGGCGTGTGTTTGTATCTATGCTTCACATATACAGATCCAAGATTGAAAATTTTCGTAGGTGGGGTTGAGTTCCCCCTCTCTAGCTGCGCCCGCGATTTCTAGCTAGCCTTGCGGCTGGACATATCAGTGAAGGCTACCGGCCAATGGAAAAGAGCACATACGAACAATAAGGTTTGCGAATTCGTCCTACATTCTTCTCACCGGAGTTCTGTGTGATCGGGTTGTCTGTCTGTCCTGTCAGCCAAGAAATATCCGGGTCATTCGCCTCTTCAGAGTGTCAAGAAAGTAGTCGATGACAGTAAAATATAGATCTGAACAAAAAAGAACATATAATCTTAACTCAGGTAAAATTAAACATACAGACGCAGCTCGAGTTGACATTCACGGAACCTTACCGTATACTGCTCCGTAGACGGCTCTCCACGTATATGTCCTGGATTACCACACCCGCCCTATTGGTCCAAAATCGAGTTATTGGGATTGCGAATCCCGAGGCACGTGCGCAATTTGTCGGGGATTACGGGAAAATGCAGGTCCAGAAGCAGCTGACATCATCAATCAAGAGGATGAGCAGGAGCCCAGTACATCCAAAGACCCTGCTATGAAACAGAACGTTCGTTAAAAATGTAAAGCCTAAAAATTTAAAGATAAAAGAACAGCGAAGTAAAACACATCAAGCAAATATAACTCCTCGCTTCACCATTAACATCACAGTTTTTGAAGATATAATATATATATATACATACGTATATATATATATATATATATATATATATATATATATATATATATATATATATATATATATATATATATATATATATATATATATATATTAAAGAGACAGAGAGAACAGCGAAGTAAGACACATCAAGCAAATATAACTCCTCGCTTCACCATTAACATCACAGTTTTTGAATATATAAATATATATATATATTTATATACATATAAAGAGACAGAGAGAGAGAAAATTTTATTTTCCAGTGGTTTCGACCACTGGAATGGTCTTACGAATCGGACTTGGTTAGTAAGCCCTGACAAAGTACGATAAGCCCTAACAGATACTACGATAACCGCTTCGTTCTCTGGAGCAATCGTATTCATTTATATTAGCGTATTAGACAGTTACGCGAGATCGAACCCAAAAGTTTCAGACGCTAGCCTTGCTCTGCATAACATTCCTATTTGTTGCTACTACATTGATTGATTGGCCTTTGCGGCGAAACTGTGATTTTTTTCATGACATCACGCTGTGTGATCCGAAATTTTCACTGACAAGTCCCGCGGGAACAAAAGCGGTGGCATCGAAATTTGAGCAGCTACAACGTCCTAGAGAAGGGCATACACAGGAGGCGCCGGTTTAATCCGGTGGGAGGCACTCGACATCTGAGCGTGAGGTCGTATAGGTTCGAAACTTGCTGTCGCCAATGGTTTTCTTTCCGAATGTGTTATGTTTCTTTATTCATTAGTTTCATTATAGCAACTACCGAGGCGAAGTAAGAATGTTAAAACGCAAATGAGAGGGAAGAGGAACGCGCCCATGACGGAGGGGTTGCGAGGGTGACGAGGCGTGACGGCGATTTTCCCTTCTACTTTCACGCAACACCTGGTGTTCTAGCAAGTGTTCTTTACACCGACACAGCTTCAGGGACGAGCACACGTGGCATGGCATCGCAGCCATTAGTAATCGGGGCAACGTTTTGCCGCGACAAACGCCAGCTTTTTCACTCAGTGAGCGACTTGAAGGTTTCGTTTTAAAAAGCAACCCACTAAGTTTACATAATATGGCTTTAGCCTGATCAACCTGTCAGTGTCTCTGTAGTTGAGTGTATGGGCAACGCGGACACTGCACGTTGACGCTTTCATTCTTCAGCATCCACCCCTGGCCATTTGCGCAACTGTCACCGAATGCTCAGATTGATGGTCACCCCACGTGTCGCATTGAAGGGTCGAGATTACGTCCAGCGTTACGCTAGTTCGCTTTCTTTTGCGGTTTGCCGCCGATCGCGGTCTTTGCACACAGCGGCTGCCTCCTTCCAGGCACCGTTCTTTTCGCTCACAAAGCAAAAACACAGAGAAAAGCTTATTCAACAAGAGGGACGACTAAAGCGAGAAGGCGGCACGAGAAGTGAAGATTCGTCAGAAGGCATCGTTTCTTTCAAGCTCAATCGCCGGGCGGGAGTCGCGTCCCGCATAGTCAAGCGTCAAGGCGCGTGGTCGTTTCAGATTCGCATTGCCTTTGGTTTGTGTTTCCCGTTGCACCGCGCCATGCCCCCTTCGTTTCTCGAAGGTCTCGCACTTGACTATTTGTTTCTGGGTGCTAACGCCGGGCCTCTCGATGGCATTTTGAAGGCCTGTACGTGCCGTGCAGGCACCGTTGCCGTTGCTATCGGCTGGCTCCCGCGATCACGGTGCGTTCTCTGTGTGCACACAGCCATCTTTTGTACGCGCTCGCGAATACACGTATCGTATGCAACGTTCGTCTCGACGAAACTGGCCGCTCCGCTTGTAACGCCAATGACTGTATAACAAGCAACAAGCAGCGTCGAGGAATAAATAAAATTGCCGGTAAACGATCTCGAATCTTACGGTTTTTCTTTCACCTCGTCCGCACGTCGAGGCCAGGAACAGAGCGTCCCGATGACGCGCAAAACCCTCGTTAACCGTCTGTAATAACAACGTTCTTTTCTGGGCGTGATATGCTTGTTGTCTCATACAGTCGCTTCAAACGATTCTGGCACGTATATAGGGATGGTGAAAGGTAAAATATGATGATAGTTGGCCCTCGTTTCTTTTTGTTTTTCTTCCTGTGAGTGCAGCAGTCACGTAAACAACGGTTCTCTCTGTTCTCGCACTGCTCACATTGAGCAGAGATTAGCGCTGTGCGACAGGCGCGCTGCGCTGCATATACGAAAACTGGACGTATACGGCCGGGAGGCCTCGCGCAAAAATAGCTAACCTTGGTGCCGGTCGAACTGCACGCAGTCGTTTGGCTATAGGGAAGCCGCTTTAGCCCTTAAAAGTTTGCCTCGTCTCTGTTCACCTCGCCTATTTTTCTCGCCACTCGGGGCGTCGTCGTCATTGCCTGTGTTTATAATAGTGCTCCCGCCAGCGCGTTCCTTGGCTTTTCAGCTCGCCGCGGCATGCTCCCTCGGACTCTTTTTACTGCCGTTGTAGCTCCTAACTGGTCCTTCTTCATCGCGCCTGGCCGGTATATTTATTCAGCCGCCCCTCTAACTCTCATCTTCACTCGGCAGCGTGTGGCTTTTGCCGCGCTCTCTCTCGGTGGGAAGGGGCGAACAAAAAAGATGCAGCCAGGCCGAGAAACTGATGGCAAGCCGGACGCCGCCGGGAAAGCTACCGAGAAAAGGAGTTGTTGCTATTTCCGTGACCTTCCCTGCAGACGCCGTATTCCGGCCCCGAACCGTGCTATGACACGCCGACTGACGGCTCTCGAGCAGCGTGGCTTGTCTCAGGCATCTTCGCCGGCTCGGCGTTTAACGATGCTCCTTCGGATCGAAGCCAGGGAAAACTGTGCCGCCTGGGGCTACACTCTTTAAAAAAAAGGTGGTGCTACTTACTAAATTTTGAGGTAGTAAAGTGATGTGGCAACGTTCACGGCCTATAAGTAGCTACAGCAGGTAGTGAATGTTGTGTCAGCACGTCACTACCTCAATAGTTAGTAAGTAGCACTACCTTTTTTTAGAGTGTATAGCTAATAAATGTCTCCAACATTTATTGTGACGCGCTACTCTATTGGGTCCGATATCGCAGCTGTATAGATGTTTCGCTAAACAGATAAAAGGGAAGAAAAGTGACCTGCCATGGAAACACGCAGGGTGTTTCCATGGCTAAGCTCGAGGGCGCGGGTTCAACTCCCAGCCACGGTGGCGGCATTTCTATGGGGGCGAATGGCTATGGCACCAAGCTGTACTTTAAATAAACCCCCGGTCATCGTCAAAATGAATTCGGTGGCTCACACTAGAGCGCACGTAAGTATCGTTTCAAGGTTTTCGCTCGGGAAACCTCAGCAATTAACATTATTAAGGAAATACAAGTTTTTCTGCTTTGTCATTGAGTGCCATGCCGCTGTGATTGGTTAGATCGCGTTGTGTCACTAACTATATACATCAGATTTTGCTTTGCCTTTCACTCCAGGGACTGCAAACATGCAATAGGTATGTAGTGTAAACAATCACTATTAAGGTTGTGTTATACAAAGACATAACACAGACATAAAGAGTAGTTCATTTCAAGCGGTTTGAAGTACAACTAATAAAATTTACTAAGCCTTTCTTTTTCACTCATTGCACTGTGCGGACTATGTCCAGCGCATGCTGGATCCAGTGCCAGCTATCAAGGAGAGACATTCGGGAGGGCGGGGGATTCTCGTGCGAGGTCTGTGAGCAGCCCGCATTCTGTCGCAGATGAGGGTGGCAATGTGGGCTTGTTGGTATTGCATTCTACTTTGTGGTACTGTGAGATAAATACAAGTACAATAAACAAGGAACACTCGTCACAGCGTAAGGAGGCGTTAAATGGAGGGTGACTTTTCTGTTATCCCTGTTTTAGCCATAGCTACCACAAAGCAAAAGTTTTGTTACGAGTTTCATTTAATCTACACCGCCATTCTGCAACATGCACAGCGTAATGACTACACCATATGGCCTTCTCAACACAACCAGGCATCCCGGTATCGAAAAAAAACGTAACATCTCAGAATAATCCCGCGCTTGCGGCACGACCGCATCATTTGCCATGACGAAGCGGAAAGAATAACGGGAAAACGCTTTGACTGTGTGTGCTTATCTGTCCCTACGCTATTCCGGATTGAGCAATAGAAAACCACATCAAATAGTGGAAAGCAAACCAAGAAGTGCGGCAACGTTCGATATGTTGTTCACACTCGGTTAAGATATGCGACGGAAGTGTAGTCTTCTTGCCGATTCTCAAGTATATACATATTGATATACAATTATATTCATAATATACTCGGCCATAAGGACCGGGTCAGTGTGCCGCCATCGAACGTTACCCTGAATGTCGTCCTGCTAATTGTGATGGTGCTATAGGTCATGTTATCGCCAATAACTACTGACAATTGCCACAGCCATCAAAGGGTTATGATGCACGGCGTAGTGGGCAACTCCGGATCAGTTTTCGCCACCAGAGGCTAACGTGAACCTAAATCTAAGATCAGATGCAACTTAAAGTGGCACCAACACTATTTTTTGAAGGGGAGTTATCTCTGCCATACAAATCTTTTGTATACAGGGGCGGCTTTCAGTGCAGACATGGATCTAGAACATATCTATCTTTTCTAGACCCTAGCGGTTTAGTTCGCGTGAACGACACCACGTGGCGTATCGTCCATAAGGAATTCAAAATTCCCGCTGTGGCGTATGCAGTGACGTAAAAAGGAATAAAACATAATAAAGAAATCGGTGCACACACCATGCGACTACAGTGTCTAGAAATATACTGCCTAGTGTGCTGAGCGCAGGCGAGGAGATGGCCCAACAGCTGATGACTGCCGGCGGAGCCCGCATGGTGTGCTGCTGTGCGAGTGGGTGTAGAGTGCCTCGATGCGCGCGCCCCCGCTTAGAGTGGTGTCAGCCTTTGTAAGGGCAGGTGCCGCCTCCTCGGTCTTAGCGGCGGCAGGGCCGCCATTTTGACTCCACTCAGTCACTTCTGCGTGTTCGCTGCGCCCGAATAATTGTGCTGGCGCTCGCTTTTCTCCGGTTTAATGCGCTCGCTACCGTCACCGTAGCGGGTATTGCGTGCCGCAGGGCACTAATCATTGCAAAAACTCTGGAAGCTGTATCGTTTCCTCAGAGACCCGAAATGAAGGCCTTTTCAACAGTGAAAATCAAACATGACAAGTGGCATCCGACAAACAGATCATCCATTCACAGCGTAAGTTTCCAGCCGGTATTCCGCATGCATAACTTGTACCGGCACCAATTTCGTGTAAGCAACAGACACGCTGACGGCTGTATGCTTGATTCTCGTGTGCATGAATCACGTATTTCACTTCGTAAACATTGCTTGCTGCCCTTGGTTGGTACTGTATCTGCCCTTCATTCTTGGTTTCACTATGTGCGATGAGAACTTTATTATTAAATATACATTACAC